>NW_027211995.1:300000-469938 GCF_036971445.1 Narcine bancroftii | reverse complement strand
TTGAGAACAATTGGTGCTGTACCTGGCAGTCAGGCACTTAAGGTATTTTTGGAAGGTAGACAATTCAGTGTCTTCATGGACCAGAAGCCATTAATATTTGCCTTCCATAAAGTGTTAGACCTGTGGTCGGCCAAGCAGCAGCGACTCCTCTCATATGAGTCTGAGTTCACTACAGACATTCAACACATCGTGGGTGACACACTGCCCCATCCCCGCAATCAAGTCTATCCAGGCCCTGTCCCAGTGAATAGACTACTTAGCCCTCGGCAGGGGACAGCAGGATGACCCTGAGATCCTTGCAAGCAAGACAGCAATGTCCAGGCTCAGGCTGGAGGATGTTAACATCGATCCTGGTAAGTAGACGCTCCTCTGCGACATTCCAATGGCAAACCCCACCTCATCGTGCCGATAGCATTGAGATGGCAGTTTTATGATGAGGTGCACAATCTGACGCACCCGGCCATCAGTACTGTCAAAATGGTGGTCAATCGGTTGGTCTTGCTGAGCCTCCAGAAACAGGTTGTCAGTGGGCCAAGGCCTGAACACTCTGCCAGATGACCAAAATGCAGACATACGTGAAGGCGCCACCCCAGACATTCGAGCCAGCACCACATAGGTTCAGCCATATCTACAATGACATTGTAGGGTCACTACCGGCCTCCCACGGGATGAGTTACCGTCTTACCATGATTGCCTGCTCCATGAGGTTCCCCGAGGCGGTCCAGCTGGCTGACACTACCACTTGTGTCCTCCATTAAATTGGAAGTGGTAATAAATATAAAGGAAAGTTTCATAATAAATAGTCTCCCTTGCAGTTGGGGTACAATGTATTTCTTGAGATCAGAGGAATCCTGGAGCCAAGACAAAGTGATCCTGTGTTTCCCAAGGATTTGATTGAGTTGTTGGGGTAGTTGTAAGTGGAAGGGCCGAAAGGTCTCCTGCTCCTTCCACTGCCTTTATTTTCTGTCTTGCGATGCTGATTGGGTTCACCTGTGTGTTCGCTCGCTCGCTGATTGGTTGCTTCAGTTGCGCGAGCCAATGGGTTGATTCGGTGAGGCCGCTATTGGATTGGACGCTGAAGTCAGGTTGGATTGATGGGCGGGTTCGCGGGCTGATTGGCTCTTGCTGTGAGGAGGCGGGACGTTGGCGGCGGCGTCGTCTGCTCGGGGTCCGTCGCCACGGGACTAAAGGGAAGAAGTTGGCGGCAGCGCCGGGACCTTCCTCAGCCGCGCGGTTCAGGGAAAGCGGGCGACCCGCAGCCCGCCGGGACCCACCCGGGAGTGGCCGGTACCGGCGGGGTGTTTGGGTGGAGCCGAGGCGTCGGTGCTGGGGGCGGGGAGGGGAGGGGGATGAGGGAGAGGGAGGGGGATGGGAGGGGCGGGAGCCCGGAGGGGGCGGGGCAGGTCATGGAGGGGAGGGGGCGGGGCCAGGCAGGGGTAAGGGGGAGGGTGAAGGGGGAGTTGGAGGGCGAGGGGGAGGCTGGGCAAGCAGGGTGAGGGGAGGAGGGCGGGGGGAGGAGGGCGGGGGGAGGAGGGCGGGGGGAGGAGGGCGGGGGGAGGAGGGCGGGGGGAGGAGGGCGGGGGGAGGAGGGCGGGGGGAGGAGGGCGGGGGGAGGAGGGCGGGGGGAGGAGGGCGGGGGGAGGAGGGCGGGGGGAGGAGGGCGGGGGGAGGAGGGCGGGGGGAGGAGGGCGGGGGGAGGAGGGCGGGGGGAGGAGGGCGGGGGGAGGAGGGCGGGGGGAGGAGGGCGGGGGGAGGAGGGCGGGGGGAGGAGGGCGGGGGGAGGAGGGCGGGGGGAGGAGGGCGGGGGGAGGAGGGCGGGGGGAGGAGGGCGGGGGGAGGAGGGCGGGGGGAGGAGGGCGGGGGGAGGAGGGCGGGGGGAGGAGGGCGGGGGGAGGAGGGCGGGGGGAGGAGGGCGGGGGGAGGAGGGCGGGGGGAGGAGGGCGGGGGGAGGAGGGCGGGGGGAGGAGGGCGGGGGGAGGAGGGCGGGGGAGGAGGGCGGGGGAGGAGGGCGGGGGGAGGAGGGCGGGGGGAGGAGGGCGGGGGGAGGAGGGCGGGGGGAGGAGGGCGGGGGGAGGAGGGCGGGGGGAGGAGGGCGGGGGGAGGAGGGCGGGGGGAGGAGGGCGGGGGGAGGAGGGCGGGGGGAGGAGGGCGGGGGAGGAGGGCGGGGGGAGGAGGGCGGGGGGAGGAGGGCGGGGGGAGGAGGGCGGGGGGAGGAGGGCGGGGGGAGGAGGGGCGGGGGAGGAGGGCGGGGGGAGGAGGGCGGGGGAGGAGGGCGGGGGGAGGAGGGCGGGGGGAGGAGGGCGGGGGGAGGAGGGCGGGGGGAGGAGGGCGGGGGGAGGAGGGCGGGGGGAGGAGGGCGGGGGGAGGAGGGCGGGGGGGAGGAGGGCGGGGGGAGGAGGGCGGGGGGAGGAGGGCGGGGGGAGGGAACCGCCTGTTTGCCCCAGGTACCCAAGTCCCCTCTCTGTGTGTGTTGGCTTCCTCCTGCCCTCCATCCCCACAATTTAATGGTCCCATTTCTGACCTTCTCTTCCTCATCTTTCTTTGATGAAGGGACAAACCCACAATGTGTTTGATGTCTCTTTCTCTTTGCTCTATGTCTGTTTGACCTGCTGACTCTCTCTAACGCGGTGGCTTTACCCCCTCATCTTTCGCTGGTTGAACCCAATGGAGCTGGAAGAGCTCAATTTGTGAAGGGTTGTATCTGGATTTGAGTCGTTTGACACCATGTCGATTTCTTTAAATTGTGGCAAAAGCAACTGAAGGATTTCAAAACCTCGTCATCGGTCCTCTTTCAAACTCGTCTGAATTTCTTGGATGAAAAATCATTGTTCTGAAACTTACTCTGCGAGAGTTTATTTTCCTCTCTTGCAGGGAGATTTCAGAATCTGTTCCACATGATGAATCTGTTGTCTTTTCAAAGAGACAGTGGAGTGGCTATTTTCTTCCACCAAGATTTCATCAACTCAGTCAAGGGCTGAACTAAGTCTCCATTTAAAAATGGTTATGTTGCAAATGCAAGATTACTTTGGCTTTATTCATCAAAAGTGGCCATTTCCACGGTCTCAACGAGGCTGCTCTCTTGATCTCAAAGAGACGGTTAGAAATGGTTTTCCTCCTTCAAAATCCACTTGTTACTCCTGGTCAAAGGAGAAGACGATGTAACTGTACCTTCTCTGACGACTGTATCTTCAATCCTCTCTTCCCCACAGCATGGACAACATCTTCTGCCTCTCATTTGTAATGTTTCTCCAGAATGGCTCATCCCATGACACGTGCTGTCATTTCTGCCTTTGAAGTCCATTCACCCTCTTCAAAAGTATGAATCATGAGCCAATGGACTCCAGCCTTGAATCAAGAACTCGCTTATTCGAACAGCTGCCATCTCTCAGCACTCTATTGACTTAGTTTCAATTTTAAGAACACAGATAATCAACAGATGGTCTCTCGATTTGATCACCAGTCTTTCCTGACGACACAAATTCTTCCGTTTTTAATAAAGCAAACACTCCAGTATCTCAAGGACCATCATGAAGGTTTTCCTCTTTCGGTTTCAGAAGCAGAATGAGCAGACGTTTCATCTCCGTTCATGGCTTGCCTTCTGGCATCTCAAAGGATTATGTGTGTGACCCTGAATCCAACCCACAAAATAACTTGATAATATATATAAACTATTGTAACTTTAAAGATTAATATTCGCACAAAACGGTCCATGATAATTCACAGGACAATGGCATCTTCAAACAATAATTTTAATTGGTAAAGATTAATAACAACACTTTTTACTTCACTCTAACTCCACTCTGCACAAATATGTGTGTGTGTGTGTGTGTGTGTGTGTGTGTGTGTGTGTATCAAAACCAAAACCATTCCAATTCAGGCAGTGTCCATCTTTTTTTCTTCCTACAGTCGACAATCATCTCCTTGGTTTTGGTGGCATTGAGTGCGAGGTTGTTGTTGGTCCATGATTGAACCCTGCTTTCAATCTCCCTCCTGAATGCTGACTCGTTGCCCTCCTCATGCAGCTCATGACTGTGCTATCGTCAGTGAATTTGTAGATGGTGTCGTCATACCAAGCCATGCAGCTGTAGATGTAAAGCGAGTCGAGCAGGGGTGAAATATGCAACCCTCTGGTGTTTGGGAGCTAATGGAGATTTTGGAAGAGTTGTTCTTGCCAATCCACACTAATTGGGGCCTGGAGATGAAGAAATTCTGGATCCAATTGCACAGTATGTTATGGAGTCCCAGGACTTTGGAATTTGCTCATCAGCTTTGATGGGAGGATGGTTTGGAATGCCAGACTCTAGTCAATAAAGAGCATTCTGATGGATGCACCTTTGTCGTCTGGGTGTTTCAGGGTTTTGGCAGAGCCAGTGAAGATGGCATCTGCCATAGGTCTGGTACTGCATTAACCAAATTGGAATCGATCCATGTCGCCCCTTGGACAGGAGCTGATGTACTTCAACACCAGCCCCGCAATCCACCTCATCACTGGATATGAGTGTCACTTGTCAATCATCATTTAGGCAGGTTACCCCACTCTTTGGAACTGGTATGTTTGATGCCTATTTGAAACAGGTGGGTGCCACACCCTGTCAGAGTGAGATGTTGAAGATATCCATGGCCAATTGGTCAACACAGGTTATCAGTCCTCTGCTGGGTTCTCCATCCAGGCTTGATCCTTTCCTTTGATTCACTCTCCTGAAGGCAGCCCATGTTGTCATCTTTGGTTACTGATAGCAGCGGATCATCAAGAGATGTAGGGGATGGGGGGTGTGCAGTGGTTCTTCCCTGTACTAGTGGTCATATCAGGTGTAGAAGGCATTGAGTTCATGTGGAGTGAGGCTTTGCCGCCTCCCACTGCACCAGATTTGTTTATGCAGCACTTTATGTCATTTAGGCCCCTGTCACAGCTGATGGGTATCCTTTGTTGTTTCCATTCTCGTGTGAATCTCCACCATCTGCGAGATGGGTTTCCATGGTTCATATTGGCTCCTTGTGTATCTGTATCTCCAAACTGTGATTTGGCTCTCAGCAATTTCTGGATATTGTTGTTCATCCAGGATTTCTGGTTGAGAAAATCCCCTGAAC
The DNA here is from genome assembly GCF_036971445.1 of Narcine bancroftii. Lineage (NCBI taxonomy): Eukaryota > Metazoa > Chordata > Chondrichthyes > Torpediniformes > Narcinidae > Narcine > Narcine bancroftii. The sequence goes on along the minus strand of NW_027211995.1, from coordinate 464,850 downwards.
AATTTGGTGGGGACACCCTCGTCCACAGCTGTTTTGATAAATTTCGCTATGGTCCTGGTACAGTGATTCAGTTTCTCAGGTATGTTCTTGAACACGATCCAATCCAGGGACTCTAGGCAGTCCTGCAGCTTGCTTCCCCTCCCGTGACCACCTTCTGGTTGTCCTGATCTTGTAAGTGTTGTTAGCAATTTTAGGCCCCATTTCTAAGAGAGGATGTGATGGCCCAGAGGTGGTTTACAAGAAGGATCCTGTGGATTAGAGGAATAATGTTTGAGGAGCATTTGATGGCTCTGGGCCTGGACTCGCCTGAGTTTAGAAGGATGAGGCAGGACCTCATTGAAATCTTATGAATAGTGAAAGGGCTGGATAGAGAGGATTTTGCCAGGAGTGGGAGAGTTTAGGACCAGTGGGCACAACCTCATAATAAAAGGATGTCTGCTTAATACGGAGATGGAGAAACCTTTTCATCGAGAGAAGTGATTTTCAAACTCCCCCCCCCCTCCCCAGCTCATATTTTACTTAATCCCTATGCCAGAAGTGCTCTGTTAGTAGAGGATTACTTAAAGTGGGATGTGAGTGGAAAGAAAGTTTGAAAACCACTTTTTTAATCATACCTCATTGACTTGTTCTGTGCATGGTTTCATAACTCCCGAGGAAATGGGCCAATGACAATTTTTCTCAAGCAAAATATTTCCTTCACAATTGTGTCCACTGCAGTCTTTCTCAGCCTTTTTCCCAATCATATTCCACTTTAAGCAATTTCTTACTCATTTTTCGACACTCCAAGGAATAAAGTCCCAACCTGTTCAACCTTTCCCTGTAGCTCAACTCCTGAAGATCTGGCAGCGTCTTAGTAAATCTTCTCTGCACTCTTTCAATCTTACTAATACCCTTCCTGTAGCTAGGCGACCAGAACCGCACACAATACTCCAAATGTGGCCTCACCAACATCTTATACAACCTCACCATAACTTCCCAACTCCTATTTTCAGTATGTTAATTAATAAAGGCCAAGATGCCAAAAGATGCCTTTAGTACCCTGTCTTCCTTCCGATCAGACGACGCCGCCGCCAACATCCCGCCTCCTCACAGCAAGAGCCAATCAGTCCATGAATCCGCCCATCAATCCAACCTGATTTCAGCGTCCAATCCAATAGCGGACACACCGAATCAACCCATTGGCTCGCGCAACTGAAGCAACCAATCAGCGAGCGAGCAAACACACAGGCGCACCCAATCAGCATCGCAATACAGAAAACAGAGGCAGTGGAAGGAGCAGGAGACCCTTCAGCCCTTCCACATCCAACTAGCCCAACAACTCAATCAAATCCTTGGGTTTCATAAGATCTCTTTGTCCTGGCTCCAGGATTCCTCTGATCTCAAGAAACACATTGTACCCCAACTGCAAGGGAGACTATTTATTATCAAACTTTCCTTCATATTTATTACCATTTTCAGGGAATTATGTAACTCTGCTTTATCCCTTGCTGCCGATTTCTTTAACTTCACTGTTCAATTTCGTAATGTTGGCTTCTGAACTATTTTATTGTGCCCCTTGATCTAGAGAATTCTGACAGAGCAAAACAATTTTGTTTTCTTTTGTCAGGTCAAATTTTGTCACATTGATCCAAAAACAAGTATTTTCACCATTCCTTCATTTCAGATTCTCTGCAGCTGTCGTATTGAACCTCACAGTGACGGCATCATGTTCGTCTTATTTATCCTTTCCCCCTCCATCCAGACAGATGTGCTGATCAACGAGTCGACTCCACTCATCCAGCACCACTGCTATTTCTGCTGCTCGGGCTTTTGATCCCACGTATTCATTTTGTTATTTCCCCTCTTCTTTTTCTCAGCAAAGAGAATCAGGTTTATTTGATCATCTTTCTGAATCCCAGTGAAAGGTGATCGACCTGAAGGTTTTAACTCCAATTATTTTTACAGTAGATGACCTGCTGAGTATTTCCAGCATTGAGTTTTTATTTTATTGCCTTGGTGTATTACTGAGTTCTTTGAATAGGAGAAGAAGTGTGGGTTGGGTTAAGTGGAGATGTCTCGATCATGGAGTGGGTTGAGAAAAATAGACATAAAAGGGAAGGGTGCATGGAAATAGTTAATTCATCTTTTGAAATTGTTTTTTGAGCTATGAATGTTATCTGATGTACGCGCAGTGTTCAGAATTAAAAATTTATTGTGATGAATATGTCACAATATTTGTCGTTTTGTGGCTGCAATATAGGGGCAAATATTGTTCTAAATTACATTTTAAAAAAAGAAATCCATTTGTGCAAAATGAAGAGTAAGTGAGGGAGTATCTGTGGTTCCTTGTCCATTCAGAAATCTGATGGCAGAAGGAGAGAAGCTGCGTTTGTACAATTGGGCGTTCATCTTGAGGCTCCTGGACCTGTTTCCCTAGTGATAGCAGGGTGAAGAATGCCTGGCCTGGGTGGTGAGGGTCCTTGAGGGTAGAGGTTGTTTTCTTGAGACTCCACCTCTTGGAGAAGTCATTAATACATGGGCAAAGGATGAATGGGGAAAAGTTTAGGGGAAACAGGAGTGGGAACTTCTCTACGCAAGGTGGTGGGAGAGTGGAACAAGCTGCCAGCTGCATGAGGAAATGTGAGCTCAATGTTAGCATTGAAGAATTTGGGATACAAGGGGGATGGAGGGCGATGAACTGGATGCTTGTCAGTGGGACGAGGCAGAATAAGAGTTTGGCACAGACTAGAAAAGCTAAAGGGCCTGTATCGGTGCTGTAATGTTCTGTGAATCTATGGAGTGATGCACTTCGTCGTACATCTGCAACCCGACAAAACTACCATGGTGTCTGCACAAAAACACACAATATGCAGCACGTAATGACCACATGAATAATCTAAATAAATAAATGTAGTGGGCCAAGAGGGCGCACAGCCCACATTGTGAACCGTCGCCGACACGGTTCTCCGACGTCGTGCAAAACCATAAAACAGACAGCTGGGTACTCACCCACTTAATGGATCACACGCACATGGTGCTGCATGCCGAGGAATGGCATGTTGATCTGTGGAGTTTCCTGCAGGTAGGTACAGGACATTCACAGGGCTTAATTTAAACCTGCTGGTCCCATGGATCGATAGCAAACTCTTAATGATGTCTCACCATGTCTCATGGAACCAGGCACATTTAACCATTTAACAGTTTACAGCATGGAAACAGGCCATATCGGCCCTTTGAGTTCGCGCTGGTTCACTTGAACAACTCACTAGTTCCCCCCCACCACTCTCCATCCATATCCCTCCAACCCTCTCATATCCATGTACACATGGATGAAGGCCAGTTTGCCATATGCCTTCTTAACCACCCTGTCTACCTGGGAATCCACCTTCAATGAACTCTGTACCATAACTCCAAGATCCCTCTGTTCCTCTGCATTCCTCAACGCCCTCCCCTAAACTGCATATATCTTATTTTGGTTATTTTTTTCCGGAATGAAGCAGCTCACACTTGTCGACATTAAATTTCATCTGCCATCTTTCAGTCCACTTTTCCAAACAAACCAAATCCTGTAATCCAAGAAAACCTTCCTCACTATCCATTTTTCCCCCTATTTTTGTATCATCTGCATATTTGCTTACCCAATTAACCATCCCCTCATCCAAATCATGAATATAAATGATAAACAACGAGACCCAGCACCGATCCCTGAGGCACACCTCTCATCACAGGCTTCCATCCTGACTCTCTGCTGTCTATCTTACAGCCACCTCTCAACCCATCTCACTATCTCTGTATTAATCCCTAGTGACTGAACCTTTCTAACTAACCTTGCGTGCGGAACTTTATCAAAAGCCTAACTAAGATCCAAAGAGATCACGTCAACCGCCCTACCTTTATCCATTTTTCTTGTCACCTCTTCAAAAAACTCAAGGTTTGTCAAACGTGAATTTCCTTTCACAAACCCATGCTGGGTGCTACTGATCAATCCCTGACTATCCAGATATTTGTACATACTATCTCGAAGAAAACCCTTGAACTTTTGGTCTTGCCTTTCGGCCAGACTGGAACATAATGATCCTGTACTCTCAAAATCTCACCTTTTAATACCCTCCAATTTTCCTCTACATCCTTTCCGGAAAAAAAATCAGCCCACACAATTCTCTGCAAATCTCATCTCATTTCTTCAAATACGGCCTTCCCCCACTCGAAGACCTTCGACTTTGAACCTGACCTATCCCCTTCTATAATTAAACAAAAGCTAATGGACCCATGATCACAAGATCTGAAGTTCTCCCCAACACTCACTCAGCCACCTGCCCCATTTCATTCCCCAACCACAGATCGAACATTGCCCCCCCTCTTATGGGCATCTCCACATACTGCTGCAAAAAGCAGTCCTGAACACGTTGTATGAACTCTAAGCCATCCTGCCCTCCCACTGACTGTGTTTCCCAATTGATGTTATGAGAATTGAAATCCCCAACCAACACCACCCTATTCCTACTGCACATTCCAGCTAATTCCTTGCACATTTGCTCTTCTAGTTCTCCCTTCCCATTTGGCGGCCCATAATATACCCCTATAATAGTAACTTCACCCTTCTTATTTTTTAGTTTTACCCACACTGCCTCCCTCGATGAGACCTCCAGTCTCTTGCCTGAGCACCGCTGTAATATCTTCCCTGACAAGTAATGCGGTATATAAAAGAAGTCTGTAAAGTTTGAATAAAGCAGTCTTGTGTTGACTAACGTGGGTATGTATATGACTTTAGTAGCTGTACCAAAGTTGCCGCCAGAAATGGTGACCCCCCGAATGCAAGATTCAGCCGAAGCTTGAATCTCCAGTGATCATGGACACAACGACAGCAGATGCCGCCACCACGGCTGCAGTTAAACCAGGTTCTGCCTATTTCTCCTGGAATTGACTAGACATGAGCTTTTAAATATGGAGGGCCTGAGTGACAGGGATCCATCTGATCTAATGAATGAGATGCTCGTATTAGCAGATGGTCATTCTGATTGTTTACTTTTTGAGACTCTATTCCTGTCCAAACTCCCAGGTCGTGTCGCAATACCAATCGTTAACATGGATTTCTGCCATCCCCATGATGTAGCATGGGAGGCTGACAGGCTCGATCATTCTCCAACGCAAGTGTCTGCTCACAAACAGCCTCTTTGATCAGTAGATCCATCTACTGTGTCCTACAAGCCTCCTATATCTGCAATTCCGTCAAAGAAGGATCAACCTACTGATGGGCACCAAGAATGGTGTTTTTACCATCTCCAATGGGGAAAAAAGCCCATAAAAAGCCATTTACCTATTACAGAAAAAAGGCAGGAAATGAAAAAGCCGGCTGCCAGTCGGGGCCTCAGCATCTGGCACAAGTACTGACTGGCCTATTGTATCTTCAAGACGACGCTCTTAAGTGCAAATATCCAACCAACCTATTTTGAAAAAAAAACATAAATAACAACACCTGGCTCTTCAAGCAGCAAATGGGGCTACAATTCCCTGCTTTAGCAAAGGACAGGTCACGATTTGGAAAGGAGGTGTGACATTCCGTTGGAATTGCGTATTGTCTTCCGTTGCACAGGTCATTTTGGGTGCAAATTTTTGAAGGTCCTATGATTTGCCAGTAGACATGAAGTGGAGGAAATTGGTCGTTCCACCACTTTGAAACCATACCCACTGGTATGCAGCAAAGGGAGAATTTCCTACCTCGGGATGCATACCCCGCACAAAGATGCGTATGCTGTCCTGCTCAATGAATTTCCCATCATTATCTCCTAATTTCAACACCTCCAAAACAGACCAGGGTGTGTCCCATTACCCTCTCCCTCATATGCAAGATTTCGCTGCCCATCTGCACATTTTCCATGTTTTCTCCAAAGTTGATCTTGTCAAGGGATACCGTCAGATCCTGGTCTATAAGGATGACATTGTTACCCCTTTCAGGCTTTTTGAATTTCTTAAAGATACCATTTGGGCTGAAGAATGCCGCTCAAACTTTCCAACATCTTATAGATGCTTTGGGCAGAGTTCACTTCCATCTACTTGGATGACGTCCTCAAATCCAGTCAAACTGAACAGGATATAACCAACTGCATTTAGGCTGTCTGTTCCAATGGCTGCAGGAATTCCAATCAACCATAGCAAATGTCAATTTGGCAAGTCCACCATCGACTTCCTGGGACACAAGATCATGGTCAATGATGTCTTTCCCTTAACCATCAAGGTAGAGGCAGTCTGTGCTTTTCCAACACCTACCACGGTTCAGGGCCTGCAGAAATTCTTGGGCATGAAAAACTTCTGTCACCGATTCATTCCAGCAGCTGCTGACATTCTTCGACCATGGTTTCCAATCCTCACTACAAAGCACAGGGATGATCCCTGGACAACAGAGGCAGAGGTTGAGTTTGCAATGCCAAAGATGCTTTAGTCAATGCAGCAATGCTTCCCCCATCCTAACTCCAACACTTCATTGACATTTAGTCCTGATGCCTCGAGTACGGCCCTGGGTGTGGTTCTTGAGTAGTACGTCGATGGCCATTGCCAACTCCTCGTGTTCTTTTCCTGACATCTTTGGCCATTGGAGATGAAATATCGTGCATTATATCAAGCCACATGGCACTTCTGATTAGTTTTGGAGGGTCGGCATTTCACTCTGTTCACAGACCACCAGACACTCGTTTTTGCCTTCAGCAAAATAATGGATCCATGGTCGGCAAAACAGCAGGGTCACTATCATATATTTCAGAATTTACCACGGATGTGCTCTATATTTCTGGTAAAAACAATGGGATCCCGAATATTCTGTCCAGATTGACTGTATATCATATTCAGGGTGACATTGATATTCCGGAATTAGCCAGTGTCCAGGCAATGGACCCCGATGTTCAGGAATACAGTACGGCCATTACTAACCTGGACATACAGCAGGGGGCGACACAGCTGGGTGGCCAACCTTACTTTGTGACATGTCTTTGGGCTACACTCGACCAGTGATTCCACCATCTTTGACTCAACGTCTTTTTGACCAGATACACAGCTTGTCTCATCCATCCATCAGAACACCTTTCAAGCTCATGTCAAATAAATATGTATGGCACGGTCTGAAAAAAGGTGTCACACAATGGGTCTGCACATGTATCTCCTGCCAGACTGCCAAAATTCAGCGGCACACTAAGGCATCTCTTCAACCTTTCCTGGCGGTACGCAGGCGGTTGGAACACGTGCATGTGCACCTGCTTGGACCATTGCCAGTATCTCACAACATGAGAAACATTCTAACAGTCGTAGAACGTTTCGCACGCTGGCCAGTGGCCGTCCCTTTGACATCCAGTGACACTGAGACAAAGGCCAGAGCATTCATCGTCAATTGGATGGCTAGATTTGGTTTCCCGACCCACATTTCTTCAGACCGCGGAACACAATTCACCCACGGTCCAACGGCTTTGTGGAATGTTTCCACCGGCAACTGAAGTCCGCACTTAAGGCCCAACTCACCGGTCTCAATTAGGTTGATGAGTTGCCCTGGGTTCTATTGGGAGTGCGCATGGCTCCAAAAGGAAGATAGGTCTGCATTGTCCGAAGAGATGGTTTATGGAACGGTCCTTACAGTTTCATTGGACTTTCACAAACATCCTTCAGTAGCTTCGACATGGTGTCGCGATCAGCAAACCTTTTCCTAACCACTGGCTTGTATCCCCTAAACAGAATGTTTCCCCCACCACTCCTGGATACTGATTTTGTTTTTATCCCAGGAGTCCCGTTACAATGACCGTATGAGGGCCCTTTCCACGTGGTGAAGATAGATGGGTTCTTTATACTTTGGACATTGGTGGGCATTCACAGCTGTTTAGTGTTGACAGACTCAAGCCTGATTCACCTCTTCAGTGCCCCCAGCCCAGACGGTGAGGGGGTCCACCTAAGGTGCATGCAGCTGGTGGTTTAGTTTATGGCGACGGTTCTGGGTGGGGATGGGGGGTTGGTGTAGCAGCTGTCTACTAGTGGGCCGAGTGGGCAAGGTTCTTTGGCGGGTGCGTGAAATCATAAGGCAGAGAGCTGGGTACACATCCATTTAATTGACAGACCTCGCGTGGTGCTGCGTGCCAAAGAATGGAATGCTGATCTGTGGATTCTCCTGCCGGAAGGCGCAGAACATTCACAGGGTCCCGTGGATCGGCAGCAAACTCATAATGATGTCCCACCTTGACCCATGGAGCCCAGGACAAGCTGTAAATAAAACAAGCCTGTAAAGTCTGTATAAAGCAGTCTTGTGTTGACTAATCTGGTGTATGTGTGTTCCTTTAGTAGCTCTATCAAAGTAGCTGCTACATATATAAATATTTTGGATGATTATCCCACTTACAAGATACTTCTCATCCGTCTCACACCCTGTGGGAATAAGCTATTCCCCAGCCTGGCAGTCCTGATTTTGATGATGGACATGGTTAAAGATGCTGTGCACTGCATGGTCATGGTCTTTGCACAATTCCGTGAGCCCTATTTGAACAACACTCCCACTAATGTCATCGTTAGAAGAAAAGGATACCCCAGTAATCCTCAGAACTCTTTGCATCATTCCTGTCTGATGCTTTACAGCTACTGGACCATCCAATGATGCAGCCAGACAGGAGACTCAACTGTGCTCCTGTAAAATCTCAAGATGAGAGCTGTTGGCCTAGACTTCCTCAGTCTCCTTGGGAAGTGTAGGCACTTCCTGACAAATAAGGAGGTGTGATTGTTTTGTGTATTAATATGTGTGCTGTATGGATGGGAATTTTACGTGATTGTATTGTCTATTCTTGCTCTTTAACAATCTTTAGTGGATAGAAGAAGTCATTGTACTTTAGGATGTACAATCATGTACAGATTATCTTTAAATAGCCATTTGTCCCAGATGTCTATTCAGTCCAAGAATACTTTCAATCACAGGCAGATTTTAATCAATAACCCCATTCATTCTGCAATAACTGCCGCTTAATTTTGCCAGTTGTTCAATGGCAAGCTATATGGGGAAAACACCATGTCGACTCTTCTACCTTAAAGGAGTGATTATATTCAAATGGGCAGTGGATCAAGAGATGGAAACAGTGAAATCAGTCAGAGGTGAGTCGCTGCTTAAAATTAGAAACTTTCGTGTTCATGCTATAGAGTTTAAGGCTGCCCAGGAGGAATATAATGTGTTTTCTTTACGATATTTTACCCTCACCCTGGCGAAGGATGGGGCCAACAGACATGTTGCTGGAAGGGTTCGAGAATTGATATGGTAGGTCACATGAGGCTCAAGTTTAGATCCACAGAGCGCATGTGTTCAGCAAAATGGCCACCCAGTCTGTATTTGGTCTTGCTGATATCGAGGTCAACTGAGTCAACCAAATGTAGGAGATTAAGTTGGATGGGGTGCATGTGAAACACTGCCTCAACTGGAAGGTCTGATTGTGGCCTTGGATGGAGGTGAGAGGATAGGAAGGGACAAGTTTGGCAATTTCTGCGGTTTCAATGGGAAGTGCATCAGGTGGTGGTGGGTGGAGAGGAAAGTGCCGTCGAGGGAGTCACAGAAAGATGTGCCCCTGTGAAAAGAGGATCTGAGTGGAGCAGGTTAGAGGATGGTGCTGAAGTTGGAAGTGTTCAAGGTTAACGTGTCAGATGTGGCAGCTGATGGGTGGTAAGTGAGAAACCTGAGGGATTCTGTCCTTGTTCGGCTGGAGAGGAGGTGGGGTAAGGGCAGAAAGAGAATTGGAGATACGGGTGCAGATTTTATCAAAGTCAGTATGGGGGAAACTGCATTTATTGAAGAAATAAGACATTTTGGGTGTCCTGGAGTAGAAGACCTCATCTTGGGACTTTTACAGGCCCAGAGGACCCCAAAACCTAGCAGCAATAGGAAATCACCAAGACAAAGCGATACTTTAACAAATGTTGTTTTTAATTGTCCAGGCCTTCCAGCATTTGAAATGCCTCTGAGGTCCCCCTTATCCTACTGTACTCCAACTAGTACAGTCGAAGAGTCGACAATTGCTCCTCATACACTAACCCTTTCATTCCTGATATCATTCCAGTAAATCATCTCTGACCTTCTCCAACACCAACACATCTTTTCTCAAATACAGCAGCCAAAATTCTAATTCTGATTGAATGGAAAGGGAATTCTCCAACGACAGAAACACAACAGTTAAATGATATTATGTTTTGTTGATATTTACAAAAAATTATTGAAGAGTCAATTAATAATTTGCAAAAGATGCCGGGTCCCTTTTTTGGACTATTATCATAACCGGAAGCTTGGTGCTGTGTTACGAGACCAGAGGATCCCAAAACTAACCAGCAATAGATATTCACCAAAACAAATGATTACTGAAACAAAAATTGATTTTAATTATTTTTAAACATGAACACGGATTTACATTTTAACTTATCATTGTTTTACTACTTAACTTAATTTACTTAACTTACCTCACTTCTAATTCTAAGTGCACGTGTGTTTAAGTTCAGAAAAGTTCTTTGGTTCACAGTCCAATCTCACTTCTCATTCCTCCAAGTCCACTTGTTGCAGGCCATTTTATACTGTGCACAGAATTGAACGTATATAAAGTTCACCAGGCTTTGGTGCTCGAAAGGTAAATGATTACCACTCAGGAAGGTTCTTCTTGGTTTTCGGAGAGAGGTGTGTTGTTCAGGGAAGTATTACGGTGTTTTTGACTCAATGCACCAGCATCTGAATTCCATTATCTCTTCAAAAAAGTTCTGATAGCTTTAGCATGGAGCAGACCTGAACCAGGACTTTGCAGGTAGTTAAGGGAGTGTGTGGGCAGAGTTTGTTCTGGACCCACAATCTCACCAAATGACTCTGCTTGAAATCAAGATTCAAACCATTTTGAGGAATACAACAGGAATTGTTCAACAAGAGCCTGGTGTTCCCTGAGGTGTTTTCTTTCAATAGTGGAAATGATTTTTTTTTTAAAAAGCCCGATAATATTCCTGATACAGATCTTTGTATTTAACTTTCAGGTTGCTATCTGTTGTTAGCTTGGAGGCCTTTAATGGGGTGACTGGGTGGAACCTGCTTTAACCAAGCAGTTGACTTGCAATTTTCCAGCTGTAGGATGTGTTGCAGTTGCTTGCAAGTTTAGCAAGTGGGATTATGATGTGAAACTGCAAGTCACAGCGTCATTTTTGTTTTTGAACATGCAGATGTGAAAATTTTAATTTTGGTCTCCTTGGTTTGCTTAAGTTTACAGAGGAGTCGTTGGGTCAAGCTGAGAAGACAGAGTTGGATGCTCATTAGGGGAATCGGCTGGGCAAAGCAGAAAGCACAAAACGAGGGGCTGAAAAAATAATGAAGCAGACTGAAGTGACGTTGAACCAAACCCAGGTAAAAAATTTAATTTTGTGCAGTGTACTTAAGAGACCAAACGATTTGGGCTTTTAATGGTGACCTATTTAAATGAACAAAATCTGATTAGAATAGAAGTTTATGGAATGTTTGGAAGTTGCCACAAAAAAATGGAGCATATAAATTAGATAAATGAACAATACAATGAGCCTGGTGTCACAGTATCTGCCTCCCTTTATCGTACATCTCATTAAACATTCTCCCCACTGTGAACCTGGTGTCACAGTACCTGACACAGTTTATCGTACATTACTGTTAAACCTTCTCACTGCTGTGAAGCCAATGTCACAGTAAGGATCTCAGTCGTCCATACATCAGTATTAAACCTCTCTCCACTGTGAATCTGGTGTCACTTTGCCTGCCACATTTTATTTTATATCACCGATAAACCTTATTCCCATTGTGAACCTGGTGTCACAGTATCTGCCACAGTTTATTTTACATCACCGTTAAATCTTATTCAAATTGTGAACCTGGTGTCACAGTATCTGCTACAGTTTATCAAACATTACTGTTGAACATTCTCCCCAATGTGTACCTGGTGTCACAGTATATGACACAGTTTATCGAACATTACTGTTAAACATTCTCCCCACTGTGATCCTGGTGTCACAGTATCTGCCACATTTTATTTTACATCACCGTTAAACCTTATTCCCATTGTGAACCTGGTGTCACAGTATCTGATACAGTTTATCGAACATTACTGTTGAACATTCTCCCCAATGTGAACCTGGTGTCACAGTATATGACACAGTTTATCGAACATTACTGTTAAACATTCTCCTCAATGTGAACCTGGTGTCACAGTATCTGACACAGTTTATCGTACATTACTGTTAAACATTCTCCTCAATGTGAACCTGGTGTCACAATATCTGACACAGTTTATCGTACATTACTGTTAAACATTCTCCTCAATGTGAACCTGGTGTCACAGTATCTGACACAGTTTATCGTACATTACTGTTGAACATTCTCCCCAATGTGAACCTGGTGTCACAGTATCTGCCCCAGTTTATCTTACATCACTGATAAACCTTCTCCCAACTGTGAACCCAGTGTCACAATATTTACCTCAGTCTACCATATATCACCGCTAAATCCTTCCCCACTGTTTACCCAGTTTCACAGTATCTATCTCAGTCAACGATACATCACTGTTAAACCTTTTCACTGCTGTGAACCCATTGTCTCAGTATCTATCTCATTATCATTAAACCTTCTCCCGACTGTGGACCTGGTTTCACAATATCTTACACAGTTTATCGTACATTAGTGTTAAACCTTCTCACTGCTGTTAACCCAGTGTCACAGTGTTTTTGACAGTTTTTCGTACATCTCCGTGAAACATTCTCCCCACTGTGAAGCTGTGGTCAGGTTACCTGCCTCAGTCTGCCAGGTACAGCACCGATTGATCTCAGCCAAAGGTGCTGTAGTTGAGTTCGGGTGGCCAGAGGTGTCTGCTCAAGAAGGCCAGGGGCTGCCATTGCCCTTCAATGAATTGTTCCAGTGCTGTCCCTACTGCTGTGCTGGAAGCATCTACTGTGAGTGTGGTGGGTGCCTCTGGCCTGGTGTGTACCACAAGGGTTGTGTTGGCCAGTGCATCCTTGGCCCTCTGGAACACCTCCAAATCCTCATTGTCCCAGGTAATGTCTTTAACTTTCTCCGCATGATGTGGGCCACTACTGGTATGAATTGGTTATAAAATTAATTGTACTGGTGAATTCTTGCAGCCCCTTCATTATGGTGTGTTTGGGTAAGCACTGAACAGCCTCTACCTTTTCAAGCAGGGGCTTAGTTCCGTGCCTGTTGATTTGATGCCCCAGGAAATCAAACGTATCCAGCCTGAACTGGCACTAAGTAAGGTTTATAGTAAGTCCAAAGTCCTGCAGCCGGGCCAACAGTTGCCTTAGGTGGTCTCTATTTAGCTTCCTTGCCACCACCTTGATATCTTGTGGTTACTGCCACCCTCTGCTGTTGGAGAATATATTCCTTGGTCTCAGCCCCTCAATGTGAATAAGAGCCCCTTAAATGCCCCTAAAGTTTTGGCCTTCACTCCTGGCAAGGCATTCCTGGCACCCACAACTCTGTGTAAAAAGAAATACCTCTGATATTGCCCTAATCCTTCCTCCGTTTTCTTTTGCCAGATGCCTTCTAGTGTTTGCTACTCTCATCTGGGTTTCAGGCAGACCGAAGAGCATCTTTTACTGAGTTTCTGGTCTTCCAGCAGTTCTGGATGTCTGTCTCTGGATGCTCTGCTCCGTGGACCACCCCGCAGTATCCCATCAAGTCCTGGAGTCTCTGTGTCAGCAATTCTCTGCTGACCACTGGCTGATAGCCTTGTGGTCAAAAGTGTTTGTTTATGAAAACATTCCTAGGAAGGTGATGGGGCAAAGTCCTGCTGACCTGGTCATTGAACGGCACCAGGGCCAGACCACTCTTTTGCAATACCTGAACCTCAGCACATAGCGCCATTTGGTGCCCTTGCACTTTGGTTCCACACACAGCCACACACAATGATGGCCAAGCTAGTTACACCCTTGCCCCCATTGATTGAACATGTACATGGTCCTTCTCTAGACTCTATCCATTTTGGACCCCCACATGAATAGGAAATCTGTTTTAGGAATTGCCAGGGTGGTGGTATGGGGATGGGCCACACCTGCCCCAAGTGCAGCAGTACCGAGAGTTCCTTGCACCTTGCAACTGATGATCAGAATTTATCCAATTGACAGAGTTGGGCATCTCTGTGGTTCTCCCTATCTCCTGGAGCTGGGGGTCTCTGTACTGCTCCCCATCTCCTTGAGTTGGTGCTTTGTTCTCCACCAGCCCCACAAGACAACCAAGACCTTTGGATGGAGGGCAGAGGTGCAGAGAAATCAGTGAGAACACGGGTAGTTTCAACAGGGTGGGGTCCATATAGGTGCCTGATAACAGGAGGAAACCAAGGGGGAAGGAGAATGCAGGACATTCATTAGCAGGACATTGCGAGAGAGTGGATTCCTCGAACTCTTGAGGGGAGAAGGTGCTGATCGATCCATCGGTTTAGGTGGGGCAGGGTATAGACATGGCAGCTGACTGGAATTGTCAGCGGGATACTGAGACTTGGCAGAGGAGGGGAAGGAGGGTGCAGTCATGTTCTGAGGAGAGAGTGCTGAGGGAGAGGCAACATGGGTGCCACCTCAAGGCAAGGGACCCCTGATTGTTTGCAGGGATGGGATTTGTAAATAGATATCGAGCACATAGCCTCTTTGTCCCCCTGCCATCAGGAAGGAGATATGGAGGAATAAAAGCAGGACAGCCAGGCAGCTTCTTCCCACAGGCCATGAGATTGACAAGGCAACATGAGCTGGCTGGGAGCAAAGAATGAAAAGGGGGAGAGGAATATGGACTGATTACAACAGCTCAGCCAGCAGGAGAGAGGGGCTGAAGGGCTTGTTTCTGTGTTGTCTATCTGGACCACCTTTTGAGTTCAAGCTTACAAAAACCCAACCATTTTTTAATTTAATAATAATGGTACAGAATGAATCAAGAGACAAGATGTCTGTCCAGCAGCGAGCATCGAAGGCACTTCCTGAAACCGAGGCTCTGAAACTACAGGGAGGTTCTGGCCGGAATGAGGCCCCACTTCTGCTAGAAGGAGGAGAGGAGAAGCAGGGATAATGTAGGGGAAGGGGTGAGGAAGGGAGGGGGTAGAGATACCTTCTTCCATTCACCTCCCCTTTCCTCCACCCTGTTCCCTGTCCTGGGTAAACTTGTACCTCTCACTTTGTTCATTTTAGATTGGTCACAGTGTTCGAGCTACCGAAAGAAAATAGACACCCACACCGAGAGTAGTTCAGTTTAAACAAATGTTTATTACAAATTCAAAAGCTGATTTCAAACTAAATTATGCAAGCCCTTCCCAATTATACTTATCAACGCCTGGACTGGTCCCAACTGCCGAAGCAAGGCAATGACTGCACACTTAGGTTGTCGGGCGCCGGTAGCAGCTTCTCGACCTCCCTCGACTGGGACGTTAGCTGGACCCTAGAAGTTCTTCTTGCTGAAAGATGTTGCCACCTCTCGGAGAGTCTCAAACTTCAGCAGCGGGACCATGGCTTATATTACCCAAAAACTGCTTACCCAAGCATCTATTCCCAGCGCAGTAAGAAAGATAAGCGAGCAAGCTAGCATGTTCTTCTTCTTTGGCTTGGCTTCGCGGACGAAGATTTATGGAGGGGGTAAAAAAGTCCACGTCAGCTGCAGGCTCGTTTGTGGCTGACCAGTCTGATGCGGGACAGGCAGACACGATTGCAGCGGTTGCAAGGGAAAATTGGTTGGTTGGGGTTGGGTGTTGGGTTTTTCCTCCTTTGCCTTTTGTCAGTGAGGTGGGCTCTGCGGTCTTCTTCAAAGGAGGCTGCTGCCCGCCAAACTGTGAGGCGCCAAGATGCACGGTTTGAGGCGTTATCAGCCCACTGGCGGTGGTCAATGTGGCAGGCACCAAGAGATTTCTTTAGGCAGTCCTTGTACCTTTTCTTTGGTGCACCTCTGTCACGGTGGCCAGTGGAGAGCTCGCCATATAATACGATCTTGGGAAGGCGATGGTCCTCCATTCTGGAGACGTGACCCATCCAGCGCAGCTGGATCTTCAGCAGCGTGGACTCGATGCTGTCGACCTCTGCCATCTCGAGTACCTCGACGTTAGGGGTGTGAGCGCTCCAATGGATGTTGAGGATGGAGCGGAGACAACGCTGGTGGAAGCGTTCTAGGAGCCGTAGGTGGTGCCGGTAGAGGACCCATGATTCGGAGCCGAACAGGAGTGTGGGTATGACAACGGCTCTGTATACGCTTATCTTTGTGAGGTTTTTCAGTTGGTTGTTTTTCCAGACTCTTTTGTGTAGTCTTCCAAAGGCGCTATTTGCCTTGGCGAGTCTGTTGTCTATCTCATTGTCGATCCTTGCATCTGATGAAATGGTGCAGCCGAGATAGGTAAACTGGTTGACCGTTTTGAGTTTTGTGTGCCCGATGGAGATGTGGGGGGGCTGGTAGTCATGGTGGGGAGCTGGCTGATGGAGGACCTCAGTTTTCTTCAGGCTGACTTCCAGGCCAAACATTTTGGCAGTTTCCGCAAAGCAGGACGTCAAGCGCTGAAGAGCTGGCTCTGAATGGGCAACTAAAGCGGCATCATCTGCAAAGAGTAGTTCACGGACAAGTTTCTCTTGTGTCTTGGTGTGAGCTTGCAGGCGCCTCAGATTGAAGAGACTGCCATCCGTGCGGTACCGGATGTAAACAGCGTCTTCATTGTTGGGGTCTTTCATGGCTTGGTTCAGCATCATGCTGAAGAAGATTGAAAAGAGGGTTGGTGCGAGAACACAGCCTTGCTTCACGCCATTGTTAATGGAGAAGGGTTCAGAGAGCTCATTGCTGTATCTGACCCGACCTTGTTGGTTTTCGTGCAGTTGGATAATCATGTTGAGGAACTTTGGGGGACATCCGATGCGCTCTAGTATTTGCCAAAGCCCTTTCCTGCTCTAACAAATAACATAATTTTCAGCTTATCACTTTGAATACAATGGTTATTTTGCATCAAGGCTAGGCCTCTGACAGTATGTTCCAAAACAAGGAGGAAGATTAAATGTTCTTGGTACACAGATGTCCTTTTGTCAGATAACTGCATCTCTGGCCCCTCGGTGGAATTTAGCTTAAGTCTGCAGATTGTAAAAAACAAGCAGGTTCTCAGCCTTGCAGAAGCAAAGGTTGCAAAAGTAAAAAAAACACAGTTTAAATCTTCCATTACATTCCCCTCCCCATTCCCCTGCCCATTCCCCTCCCCATTTCCTTCCCCCGCTTGCCTCCCGGTTCCCCTCCCCCTTCCCATACCCCTACTCCTAACTCTAACCCCTAACAAACCCTAACCTTAACACTACCGATACCCCCATCACTACTCCACATCCCCTAACTCTACCCCTACCCCATCCCCTAACCCCAACCCTAATACTACCCACCTTCCTCTAACCCAAACCCTCACCCCTCCTCTACCTCCTACTCCTACCCCCTTCCCCTAAACCTAATACAAACCCACTTCCCCGAACTCTAAACCTAACCCTAAACCGAGACCTAATCCTAGCCCATGTCTCCTAACCCTAACCATGATGTTACCTCTATCCCGGCCCTAACGCTGACTCTCACCCAATCCAAGCCTAAACCCTACCCCTATCCCCTACACCTATCTCCTTCCCCAAACCATACCCCTTACCTCTATCTCATACCCACACCCCCAAGCCTACCCCTTACTCAACCCACTTCCATTACCCCCTTTCTCCTACCCCCTTCCTCTACCACTCCTTTCCCTAGGTTAGGGTAGGAAGGGGAAAGGGGGAGGGGGAAGGGGAGGTGAAGGGAGGAGGGCTGGGGTTAGGGCATAGGTGTGAGGGAAGGGGAAGGTAAGCAGGAGGGGGTTGGGATGGAGGAGGGGTAGGAGAGAAGGGGGGCAAGTGGGTGAAGAGACATGGAAGATGCAGGGAATGGGTTTGGCAGGGCCAGAGGGAGAAGAAGGGGAGAGATTCAAGCCATCATGATGTTGTCCGTCCTCTGTTCAGCTGGGATGCGAGGTTCTTCTGGACTCGTGTCTTGTCTCTGAGATCGCTCCTTCTCCTGGGAAGAGAAATACGAGTGATAGAGATGCTGTCTCCGAGGCCTGATCATAATGATTTTGGAGGGTCCCAACTCTTCCCCATCACCCCCCTCCCTACCCCTTCACACTAGGGCCTTTCCACTTCCTCTGCTTTACCTGAGGAAGTGTGTTTTAGAGAAAAGCACAATCTATCTGTGCAGAGCTCAGAGGACCGTGTCCCAATCAGGCAACACCCTGGTTCAGCACTACATGGCAGCAAGATGCTGGACAAATTATGGATCGATTGGTCGAGTCCCTTCAGCTGACCCATCTGAACCTACCCCAGGACAATATTACCCTTCACTCCCTCACACCAGTACCCTCTGTTTTTCTTTTATTCCTGTCCCCATATTAAAATCTTTTTTATGCCTTTTTTGGACCAGCCTCCTTTTAATCAAATATTATAACAATTAATATCAAATCACAATGTTACAGTGTTTACAAATATATACAAACATATAAAAAAGAAAAGAAAGGAAAATAAACTAAGATACTACTGTAGCGGCGGCTACTCTGTTACTGAATGACCTCACAACCAGACGGGTTGAGTTCAGTGAGCAAAAACTCCTTTATTCAGGTCTGCCTGGCTGGTCTTATGCTCCCAGCCCGGACCTGGCTGAGAAGCACACTGGGGGCCCTGACGTCGCTGGGGGGTCACTTAGGACGCAGGTTGCGGGCTTCTGAGTCTGATGCCGAGGTCAGGGAGAAACCCCCGACAGCGCCATTTTGGCTGGCTGCCCCGCCACGTGCGTGACATGAGGGGCTGGATCACCTGCCTCTTGGTTTGCCGCCACACAGCCCCCCCAGAACCGGCACCAATGGCCTTTTTTGCCGGGCGGCATCGCTTCTTGGGTTGAGCCGCGACCACTGGCTCGTTGGGGTCGAGGTGTGCTGTGTTTAATCTGTCCACAGTAAACAGTTCCCTCTTACCACTGACGTCTGGTGTGAAGGTTGATCCCGAATGCTGGATGACTCTGTACGGCCCTTCATATGGTCTTTGAAGGAGTGCTGTGGAAGGGCCTCATCTGATGAAAACATACTCTGCGAAAAACAGCTCAATGGGGATGTAAAGGCTTGTGTGCCATGTCTGGGCAGTGGTGGGAGTGTGAAGGAGTCCATCTGAGCCTGGAGGCAGAGAAGTAAACCATGAGGTGACCGTTGCAGGTTGTGAGATGCATTGATAACTCACCAGGGAGGGCTAGTGGTTTACCGTAGACCAGATCAGCAGATGATATCTTCAGGTCTTCTTTGGGTGTCGAGCGGATTCCCAGGAGTACCCAAGGCAGCTCATCCACCAAGTTGGGGCCGGTGAGGCAGGCCATAAGTGCCGACTTAAGGTGGCAATGCAATCGTTCGACCAGTCCATTGGCAAGTTGGTGATAGGCCGTTGTGTGATGCAGCTCATTTCCCAGTCTATTGATGAGCTGTGCCCAGAGTGCAGAGGTGAACTGCGTGCCATATTCGCTGGTGAGGTGGGCCGGGACGCCGAACCAGGTAACCCAACCGGTCAAAAGTGCTTGGGAGCAGGAGTCCGTGGAGGCATCTGGTATTGGGATCACCTCAGGCCAACGAGTGGTGCAGTCTACCACTGTGAAAAGGTAGCAGTTACTTTAGGAAACGGGTAAGGGGCTGGCAATGTCCACATGTATGTGGCTGAAACATTCTCGGACGTGTTCAAAATCCTGCATGGGCATTCTGGTGTGGCTGTGTATCTTGGAAATCTGGCAAAGGGTGCAGGTTCTGGCCCAATCCACAATCTGCTTTCGAAGCCCGTGCAAGACGAAGTGTTCTGCCACCATATTAACCTTGGACCTGATGGAAGGGTGGAAAATGTCATGGATCTGGTGAAGACTTGCCTGCGCCACTGCTGTGGAACCAGTGGTCGCAGGGTGCTCATCACTGAGAGGATTCGGGAGGATCTGGAACTGTAGGCCCATGATGGCTGTCCTGAAGGCCTGCATCTCCTCGTCGGACTTCTGATCCGGGCCAAGCTGGTCGTAGTCTAGGCTGGGTATCAGCGAGCAAATGGCCGGTTGGGAGAATGCTTCAGTGACCACATTGTCTTTCCCTGCCTTGTGCTGAATGTGGATGGTGAACTCCGATACAAAGGACAGGTGACGGTGTAAGTGGGCCGACCAGGGATCTCTAGCTATAGCGAGAGCCTGAGTGAGGGGTTTGTGGTCAGTATAAATTGTGAAAGGCCTCCCCTCCAAGAAATAGCGAAAATGAGGCACAGCAAGGTACATGCCCAGCAACTCACGGTTGAAAGCATTGTACTTGCGGTCTGGCAGATGAAGAAGTTGGCTAAAGAATTCCAGTGGTTTCCACTGTCCATTAACCTGCTGCTCCAAGACAGCACCAATGGCAATGGCAGAGGCATCGATGGAGAGCACCATAGGAAGGTCGGTACGTGGGTGGAGGAGCAGGGTAGCCTTCACGAGGGCAACCTTTGTGGCTTTGAATGCCCTGGAGTCCAGGCGAGTATCTTGTCCTTGGCGAAGAGTGGCTGCATGATGTGTGCAGCTCCTGGAATGAATCGGTTATAGAAGTTGACCATACCTGCGAACTCTTGTAGCCCCTTGAGGTTGTCCGGGCATGGAAAATCTCTGATTGCAGTGACCTTCATAGCAGCTGGTGTAGCTCCTTCGGCCATGATGATGTGGGCCAGAAACTGCATGGACTCTTTCCGGAACTGGCATTTGGCCAGGTTGATTGTTAGGCCAAATTCGGCCAGTGCAGGTGAGACTTGATTTGTGCCCAGTCTCTGCTAGCGACAAGAATGTCATCCAGATAAATGAACATGAAATTCAAATCCCTGCGCACCATATTCATGAGGTGCTGGAAAGTCTGGGTGATGTTTTTGAGCTCGAAAGGCATGCGTAGAAATTCGAACAAGCCGAAGGGGATGATGATAGCCGTTTTGGGGATGTCCTCAGGCTACAATGGGATTTGATGACACACGCACACCAGATTGACCTTGGAGAATAACCTTGTGCCATGCAGATTGGCTGTAAAATCCTAAATGAGAGGAATGGGGTAACGGTGGCGCCAGCCACCGGAGGCTGTGGACCAGATGGAGCGGCGAGGCCCCAGTTCCTGCAGATGCGAGAACTCCTCTTTCACTATCTGGAGCTTATCCGGCAGGTTTAACAGTAATGTACAATAAACTGTGTCAGATACTGTGACACGAGGTTCACAATGGGGAGATTATTTAACAGTGATATACGGTAGAGTTTGGCAGATACTGTGACATCAAGTTCACAGTAGTGAGAAGGTTTAACAGTAATGCATGATAAGCTGTGGTAGATACCGTGATACCAGGTACACAGTTGGAACAAGGTTTTATGGTGATGTCATATTAACTGTGTCAGATAAAGTGACACCAAGTTCACATTGGGGAGAAGTTTATGGTGATGTACGGAAGACTGACGCAGATACGGTGACACCGCTTTCACAATGAGGAGAAGGTATATCAGAGAAGGAATATACTGTGACTCCAAGTTTACAGTGGGGAGAAAGTTGAACTGTGATGTACGATAAATGGTGAGAAAAACAGTGAAAAATGGGTCAACGTGGGGAGAATGTTTAACGGTGATGTATAGTCGACTTTGGCAGATACTGTGACACCGTGTTCATAGTATTGAGAAGGGTTAACAGAGATGTGCGGTAGAATAAGGCAGATTATATGACTCCTGGTTTACAGTAGTGAGAAGGTTTTAAAATGATGTACAATAAACTGTGGCAGATACTGTGAAATCTGGTACACAATGGGGAGGAGGTTAATGGTGATGTACGGGAGACTACGTAGATATGTTGATACTGGGCTCAGAGTAGGAAAAAAAAGCTTTATTGGTGATGTATGGGAAATTGAGGCAGTTACTGTGACACTGGGTTCATAGCGGGGAAAATGTTTAACAGAGATGTACGAAAACCTTTGGTGAACATAGTGACACCAGGCTCACATGGGGGAGAATGTTTAACGGTGATGGACAATCAATTGTTGCAGATACAATAACACCAGGCTCACATTGGGGAGAAAGTTTACTGATGATGTCTGGTAGTCTTTGGCAGACTCTGTAACACCAAGTTCACAGTAGTGAGAAGGTATAATAGTGATTTACGATAAACTATGGCAGATACAGTAAAAACAGTCTCACACTGGGGGGAAGGTTTAATGGTGATGTGTGGTAAACTTAGGCTGATACTTTAACACCAAGTTAACAGGGGGAGAATATTTAATGTTGATTAAAGGTAGACTGAGGCAGAAACTAAGAGACGGGATTCAGAGTAATGTGAAGGTTTAACAGTGATTTACTATAAACTGTGTCAGATGGCACAGAGGGTAGACGTGTGGTTCCACCCTTCCCCAGTTAGACTATTAAATGCTCAATTTTAAAAGTTGTAAAAGTGATTATAGACTTTGGAATAGTGGAGGATCGAAATGGCTGCAAATATGAAAAAATCGAAAACTCAGTTACAGAAGAAATTACCTTACAAAAGTGTTGAAGAATCGAGGCCTAGTTCAAGTTGAAGCAACGGAGTCATTGACTGGAGTCCCCAAGCCTCAGAAGACTCCTGCCCGGCTTAGTATTACACCGGCACCATATTGTGCAATCACAAGATGGTGCAGGCTCAGCGATGAGTTCGGCCGGTTTCAACTCATACGCTTGTTAACTCGGGCGCGAGGGCGGGCCAGCTGCGTACCTGCAGCATTGCCTGGTGGTCCGGGGGTGTGCAGTGTAGCGTCGGAAGACGCACCTGTGCGGTGGGTGGCCCTACCAGGCATGCGCCATGCGCCGAGGGTCCACGAACCTTTGGAGAAGGTGTGGGCTATGGGGGAGCCCGAGTGATGGCCAGCTGACGAGGTAGGCATACTGTTGTCGGGTGTCCAGACCCGCAGCCGCACTGGAAGAGGACCTACTGCTTTGGAGTAAGAAGAGAGCTCAACTTCATTTGAGTTTGAAGAACTGGGGACTGAGGCAAAAGACGGTCGGCTTCAACGGGAGGTGATGGATCCTGGACTGGATTCTGTGTTTCCAATTCTGGAAGGGATTGCTCAGCTCATGGAAGATATGGCAAATATATCAATGCAGATGACTCATCATATGACTCAAGGATTTTCAGAAATGAAAACTAAAATGAACACTGTGTGTGAAGAAATAACTTTTATGAAGCAAGATATTAATGTAGTTAAGAGTGATGTTATGAGATGGACACGATCAGTGGATACTGTGCAAGATCATTTTAAAAAGATTGAGGAGGCTTTCTTGAATGCAAGAGTCAAGTGGAGCATAATAGAGATAAAATGGAAATAGTGGAAGATCCTTTTGTAGATTGGGGGATTCAGAAGAAGGAATTATTGAAGAAGTTTGACTCATTAGAAAACCAAAGTCGTAGAAATAATGTTAAGATAGTAGGTCTTCCGGAAGATATGGAAGGTTTGGATCCGGTGAAGGTTTTGAAGAAATGGATCCCAGAAGTTTAGGGCAGGTAATTCGTTCCAGATGGACTGGAATTAGATCGAGTGAACAGAGCTTTAAGGAAGAAACCGTTTCCAGGCCAATTACCATGAGCAGTTTTGATTCGCTGTTTTAAATATCAAGACAGAGAGATGATCCTCCGATTGGTGGTGCAGAAAACACGGCAAAATCAGGATCCACTGATGGTTCAAAATAATAGGGTTTTTTTAATGCAGATCTGAGTCAAGAAATTATCAGAAGAGACCGAGAATTTAATTCAGCCTAAGAAGTATTGTGGCGAAAAGGATATAAATTTGCTTTTCGTTATGCGGCAGTATTGAAAGATTTTTACAGGAATTTTCAATCTCAGTTTTTTGAAAATGACCAAGATGCTTTAATATTTGCTAATTCATTGCCAGATGTACGAGGAAATGGGCGATCGTCACCATTGTCACCGAAGGGAAGGGTCAATGGGAATGGAAATGGAAAGATTGAAAAATATGCAAAGAATGGGAAAAAAGTTGAATTGACGCAAAGTCTTCTCGATATTGAAGATCTGGAACAATCAGTGGGACTGGAATCATTGGGTTGAATGTGTTTGTTTCAGTACTTTGTGAAAGTCTGACTGGGGGTGGGTGACACTGAGTCCTTTAGTCACCTGCCACTTGTGGACTTTACCACACCCAGATATTTAGGGGGCTACTACTTTTGATTAGTTTGTTTTGGGATTGATTTTTCTCTTTTTATTGGAATTTTTAAAATAGGTGGGATGCGAATACAGCGAGACTTAGAAGGGGAGTATTATTTTATAGTAGGATTCAAATTTGTGAGAAGTTTTAACAGTGATATACTATGAACTGTGTAAGATACTGTGGCACCAGGATCACAGAGGGAGAAGGTTTAACAGTGATGTACGGTATGTTGACGTAGATAATTTAACACCAGGAATAAAGTGGGGATCATGTTTAACGGTGATGTACTGTAGACTGCGGCAGATACTGTGACACCAGGCTCACATGAGAATAAGGTTTAATGATGATGTACGGCATGTTGAGGTAGATAAAGTGATACCAGGTGCACAATGTGGATAATGTTTAACGGGGATGTATGGTAGACTGAGGCAGATACAGTGACACCAGGTTCACAGTGGGGAGGAGGTTTAATGGTGATATACGGAAGACTGAGGCAGATACTGTGCCACCAGGTTTACAGTTGGAGAATGATCAACGATGATGTACGGTAGACTGAGACAGTTACTGTGACACTGGGTTCACAGCAATGAGAAAATTGAAAAGTAATGTCCGATAAACTGTGTCAGATACAGTGACACCCATTCACAGATGTGTAAAGATTTAACGATAATGTATGGTCGACTGATAAGAGATACTGAGACAATGGGTTCACAACATTAACAAGGTTTAACAGTCATGTACGATAAACTGTGTGATATACTGCGACACCAGGTTCAGAGTGGGGAGATGTTTTAACGGTAAAGTACAGTAGACTTTGGCATATTCTGTGACACTGAGTTCAGGGCAGTAAGAAGGCTTAATGGTGATGTGCGTTAAACTGAGGCAGATACTTTAACTAGGTTCACAGGAGGAAAAGGTTTAATGTTTATGAACGGTAGACTGAGGCAGAAAATGTGAGATGGATTCCACAGTAGTAAGAAGGTTTAACAGTGATTTACTATAAACTGTGTTAGATACTGTGACACCATGTTCACATTGGGGAGAACGTTTAACAGTGATGTACGGTAAATTGAGATGGATACCGTGACACCGGGTGCACAGTGGGTAGGAGGTTTATCAGTGATGTACGGTAGACTGAGACCAATACTGTGACACCAAGTTCACAGTAGTGAGAAGGTTTAACGGTGATGTACGGTATACTGAGGCAGATACTGTGACACCAGGTTCACGTTGGGGAAAAGGTTTAACGGTGATATACTGTAAATTGAGATATATACCGTGACACCAGGTTCACAGTGGGGAGAAGGTTTAACGTTGATGTACGATAGACTGAGGCAGAAACTTTGAGACAGGATTCACATTCGTGAGAAGGTTTAACATTGATGTACGATTAACAGAGTCAGATATTTTGACATAAGGTTCATATTGGGGAGAAGGTTTAACGGTGATGTACGGTAGAGCGAGGCAGATACTGTGACACCAGGCTCATTGTATTGTTCATTTATCTTAATTACAACATCTAATTTATATGCTCCATTTTTTTGTGGCAACTTCCAAACATTCCATAAACTTCAATTCTAATCAGATTTGTTCATTTAAATAGGTCACCACTAAAAGCCCAAATTGTTTAGCCTCTTAAGTACGCTGCACAAAATTAAATTCTTTACCTGGGTTTGGTTCAACGGCACTTCAGTCTCCTTCATTATTTTTTAAGTACCTCATTTTGTGCTTTTTCCTTTGCCCAGCCGATTTGCCAAATGGGCATCCAACTCTGTCTTCTCAGCTTGACCCAACGTCTCCTCTGTAAATTTAAACAAACCAAGGAGACCAGTTAAAATTTTCACATTGGCATTTTCAAAAACAAAAATGACGCTGTGACTTGCAGTTTCACATCATAATCCCATTTGCTAAACTTTCAAGCAACTGCACTGCATTCTACAGCTGGAAAATTGCCAGCGAACTGCTTGGTTAAAGCAGATTCCACCCAGACACCCCATTAAAGGCCTCCAAGTTAACAACAGATAGCAACCTGAAAGTTAAATACAAAGATCTGTATCAGGAAGATTAATGGGCCTTTAAAAAAAAATAATTTCCACTATTGAAAGAAAACTCCTCAGGGAACACAAGGCTCTTGTTGAACAATTCCTGTTGTATTCCTCAATATGGTTTGAATCTTGATTTCAAGCAGAGTAATTTTGTGAGATTGTTGGTCCAGAACAAACCCTGCCCACACACTCCCTTAAATACCTGCAAAGTTGTGGCTCAGCTCTGCTCCATGCTAAAGCTATCAGAGCTTTCCTGAAGAGATAACAGACTTCAGATGCTGGTATGTCGAGTCAAACACACCCTAATACTTCCATGAACAATACACCACTCTCTGAAAACCAACAAGAACCATCCTGAACAGTAATTATTTACCTTTCTAGCACCAAATCTGGTGAACTTTATATATGTTGAATTCTGTGCACAGTATAAGAATGGCCTGCAACTAGTGAACTTGGAGGAATGAGAAGTGAGATTGGACTGTGAACCAAAAAACCTTTCTGAACTTACACACACATTACACACACGTGCACTTAGAATTAGAAGTGGGGTAAGCTATCAAGCTTTTCTGAAGAGATAACAGACTTCAGATGCTGGTACGTTGAGTCACCAAAACACTAATGCTTCCCTGAACAACACACCTCTATCTGAAAACCAACAAGAACCTTCCCGAGTGGTAAATATCAACAAGACATAATATCATGTAACCGTTGTGTTTGTGTCATTGGAGAATTCCCTTTCCATTCAATCAGAATTAGAGTTTTGGGTGCCATATTTGAGAAAAGATGTGCTGGTGTTGGAGAAGGTCAGAGATGATTTACTGGAATGATATCAGGAATGAAAGGGTTAGTGAATTGTCGACTCTTTGACTACTAGTTGGAGTACAGAAAGGTAAGGGGGACCTCAGAGGCATTTCAAATGCTGGAAGGCTTGGACAGAGTACATATGGCAAAGATGTTTCCCATGGTTGGGGATTCTAGGACAGGAGAGCATAATTTCAGGATAAAAGGGTGTCAATTTAAAACAAATGTGGAAAAATTGATTTTGTCAGTGGGTCGTGAAACCCAGAGATTAACAGATATTTGATACATCAAGGAATTAAGGGTAACGGGGAGAGTGCTGGGCAGTGGGGGTGAGTGGAAGAATGGTGGAACAGACTCAACAGGCCTACTTCTGCTCCTATATCTTGTGATCTATATCCTGCTGGACACCTAGTGAACCCTCCTCTTGTATTCCATTCTTAGAAAACATTCTGCATCGTGGTTTTATGTCACGTGAACCCATTTCCGATTGAATTCCATGTTACAAATAACCCAATGCAAATTCCGCATTGAGAGGACTGCAGCTTCCTCATTTTAAAAATTGTTATGGAGCAGCTCAAATGAGATTTCTTGCTTCTTTTTTTGAAAGGGTTAAAATAGAATCAAATAAAATAGGAGAGGGAAAAGCAGAAGAATTTATGTACAAGTGGGAATCAAAATTAATGGTTGGTGATAAAGATACACAATTTTTGAAACATTTGATTAATATATGGAATAAAATAAATTATGAAATTGGTGTAAGTGGATGTCTTTCTTTCTTTGGCTTGGCTTCGCGGACAAAGATTTATGGAGGGGTAAATGTCCACGTCAGCTGCAGGCTCGTTTGTGGCTGACAAGTCCGATGCGGGACAGGCAGACATGGTTGCAGCGGTTGCAGGGGAAAATTGGTTCGTTGGGGTTGGGTGTTGGGTTTTTCCTCCTTTGTGTTTTGTCAGTAAGGTGGGCTCTGCGGTCTTCTTCAAAGGAGGTTGCTGCCCGCCAAACTGTGAGGCGCCAAGATGCACATTTTGCGGCGATATCAGCCCACTGGCAGTGGTCAATGTGGCAGGCACCAAGAGATTTCTTTAGGCAGTCCTTGTACCTCTTCTTTGGTGCACCTCTGTCATGGTGGCCAGTGGAGAGCTCGCCATATAACACGATCTTTGGAAGGCGATGGTCCTCCATTCTGGAGACGTGACCTACCCAGCGCAGTTGGATCATCAACAGCGTGGATTCGATGCTGTCGGCCTCTGCCATCTCGAGTTCCTCGATGTTAGGGATGAAGTCGCTCCAATGAATGTTAAGGATGGAGCGGAGACAACGCTGGTAGAAGCGTTCTAGGAGCCATAGGTGATGCCGCTAGAGGACCCATGATTCGGAGCCGAACAGGAGTGTGGGTATGACAACGGCTCTGTATACGCTAATCTTTGTGAAGTTTTTCAGTTGGTTGTTTTTCCAGACTCTTTTGTGTAGTCTTCCAAAGGCGCTATTTGCCTTGGTGAGTCTGTTGTCTATCTCGTTGTTGATCCTTGCATTCGATGAAATGGTGCAGCCGAGATAGGTAAACTGGTTGACCGTTTTGAGTTTTGTGTGCCCGATGGAGATGTGGGGGTGGGGATGGTAGTCATGGTGGGGTGCTGGCTGATGGAGGACCTCAGTTTTCTTCAGGCTGACTTCCAGGCCAAACATTTTGGCAGTTTCCACAAAACAGGACGTCAAGTGCTGAAGAGCTGGCTCTGAATGGGCAATTAAAGCGGCATCATCTGCAAAGAGTAGTTCACGGACAAGTGGATGTATATCACCCAGAATTGCTTTGATTCAAATTCCTCGTATCTTTTTCAAAGGATCATCAATTTCTGGATAGTTGGTTTTGTAAGGGGATTATAGATGTTGAAGATTGTTATGAAAGAGGTCAATTAATGTCATTTGACCAACTGAGAAATAAATATCATATAACTTATCGCAATTTCTTTTGCTATTTCCAACTAAGAGCATATTTGAAGGATAAGTTAGGACCAACCATGTTGTACTGAAATAGAACTCCTTATAAGAGGAAGTGTTAAAAAAAAATTATTTGATGATGTCCTCTTTATTACAAGTAGGAACTTTTAAATTAGAAGTTCATAAGTTGAGACAAAGGTGGGAAATGGATCTGAATATTGTAATTGATTGGCAAATATATATATCCATATAAGGATCTCAATGCAAGATATAAATAAGTTCAGTATAATTGTTTTTACATCAGTCATGTAGCAGTTGTCAGCAAGGAATTTATCTGAAAGCTGCACCTGGAGTCAGGTGACTCAGGCTGTTGGATTTGAAAAGCTCCTCAGGAAGCTGATTTGGCAATAGAGATCACGTGATCCAGGGGAATTGTATTAATTCACTTCAACACAGCATTTTGGATCTATTGACCAGAGTTCCACACTGCAGCAGTGAGGAAGGAATTCACGACTAGTTTTTCTTCTTCAGTTACTTCTTTCACCAGTGAAATTGAATAGAATAAAATCAGAATTATCAGATCAATGTTTTAGGTGTGGAGAAGATGTCGCAACTTTCTTGCATTAAACTTATTTTTGTCCTAATGCAAGATCATTTTGGGGAGAATTACAATATTAATGGAACAAGTTATAGGAGATGTTTTTCCGCAGAATCTGACCTTATTTTTATTAGGAAATATTGAAGGAACAAGGCCCAAATTAAATCTATTAATATATCAATTGAAATTTGTTAAATTAACGTTAGCGGTGATGAGGACATGTATTGCACTTACTTGGAAATAAGATATACATATATTTTTAGGGATTCCAAGATGACATGCAAATATTCAAGGTTGTATTCCTTTGGAAAAAGATTACAAATAGCTTGAGAAATATATATTCTATGCATTTGCAAATTTGGCACCTGAATATTCAAATATAAGGCTTCAATTTGTAATAATGCCCTTTCCATCCCTCTAGACATGTGAGATTCTCCTCTTAGTTAATTTGTAACTAAGAAGTCTCCTGTTGGTGACTTCAAGAGAGGAACCCACGCAGGCTGCGGGCTTCTGGACATAGCAGTCAAGGAATTCACACCAGGCTGTGGAATGCTAGAGACTGGGTCTAAACTGGCTAAAAGGGTGTCAGGTATCAGTCCTGGGATACGAGTGAGTGCTAAATGGTTCCTAATTATGTCAGAGGTTCAAAACTGGAGCTCACATTGCCAATGACTTGGATGGTCTGTGAGCATTGAAAGAGAATCCACAGACCCTCAGTGACTTGGCCCAGGGTTTGAGGTGGTGGGGTGGGGGGGAAAGCACTCAGTCTTTCTCTGACTGCAAGAGGCTTTTCAGGCAATTTCTGCCAGAGGTGAGTCTGTCTGCCTTATAGCAGGAAAAAAGCAATTTTCACTTTTCTGGCACTTTTTAATTACATGACAGTAAATTGTCTCCTGAAATAGAGATAGAGGTTCAAGTTTCAAACTATTACAAACTCCACTCACCAGATTATACATCTTCCCACTTTTTTTTTGGAAGGACACCATTGATTTTATCACAACTCCTCTGCTGCATCTCTCCTGTGACAGATTATATATTTTACATTGTATATAGAGATGTTTTTGAAAGAGATGGATTGGAGGAGTCGTTTAGGTCACAAGCAAACACATACACTGCACAAAACAGCTCTTATTTAAAATGCAAGAGCTTTGCTGAGAGTGAGTCATTCTGGCACCAAGAGCCTTTGCAAAGACAAAACAAGGAGACTGTTTTACTAAAGAATTTCAAAAGCAGGTGTAAATGGATTATTGTTTTTAAAGCAACAGATGAATGGACTCAGAAGTTTGGGTCCAGTGCAGTCATCTGGCTGGTACCAGTTTGCTGTTCTAAGAAGGTTTTGCAAGCAGAGAGGAGAGACCAAATAGGCTTTTTCTAAAAAGAATGAGAGAGAGAGAAAGAGAGAGAGAGATAGAGATGGCAAGCTGGCATCTTGTTTTGAAGATGGGTTGTGAGTTCTCAGTTCAGCCTGTTGAAAAACTTTGTTGTCCATACAAGAGGAAATGGCTGGCGAGAAATTATGTTTTACCTGAAATAAGGGAAACAAAAGGAGATCAATGGTGCCCTGCAGAAGAGGTTATCATTTGGAATATCCTGATTGGTCAAGTTTCTTTGGCAAGACACCAAAGTGGCTGATCAGAGGGAATCAGTTTATGTGTGTCCAATGAGCAGGAAATCCCTCTCTGAAACCAAGAAGAACCTTCCTGGAGGGTAAATATTTACTTTTAAGCACCAGAGCTTGGTAAAAATTCATAAATGTTGAATTCTGTGCACAGTATAAGAATTGATAGACACTGGTGAACTTGGAGTTGTGTCAAAGAATTTTATGCACATTAAATGCACCTGCGCTTAAAATTAGAAGGCGGTAATGGAAGGCTGTTAATAGTGATAAGTTAAAGTTTGATCCTGTTTTTTTTTGTTTAAAGAAAATTAAAAACAATGTTTGTTTAAGAATGAATGGTGTTATTGTTCAAAATATTCCAGAGATCGAAAGTATTCTTGGACTGAATAGACATCTGGGCCAAATGGCTATTTAAGGACAATCTGTACATGATTGTACATCCTAAAGTACAATGACTACTTCTATCCAGTAAATATTGTTAAAGAGCAAGAATAGACAATACAATCACATAAAATTCCCATCGATACAGCACATGTATTAATACACAAAACAATCACACCTCCTTATCGGTCAGGAAGTGTCTACACTTCCCAAGGAGGCTGAGGAGGTCAAGGCCAATGGCTCTCATCCTGAGATTTTACAGGAGCGCTGTTGAGTCTCCTGTCTGGCTGCACCATTGGATGATCTAGTTGCTGTAAAGCATCAGACAGCAATAATGCAGAGTGGTGAGGATCACTGGGGTCTCCCTTTTTCTGTAGATGACATTCACTAGGAGTGTTGTTCAAATCGGACTCAAGGAATAGTGCAAAGATCATTTTGAACTAGTGAACAGCATCTTTAACCACGTCAATCATCAAAATCAGGACTTATAAGCTGGGGTATAGCTTCTTCCCACAGGCTGTGAGATGGTTGAAAAGTATCCTGTAAGTGCGAGAATCTCCCAAATATTTATATATGTAGCAGCTACTTCAATAGAGCTACTAAAGCAACACACACACACACACACACACACACACACACACACACACACACACACACACACACATACCAGGTTAGTCAACACAAGACTGCTTTATTAATTCTTTACAGGTTTCTTCTATTTACAGCGTGTCCCGGGCTCCATGGGTCAAGGTGCGACATCATTTAAGAGTTTGCTGCAGATCCACGGGACCACAGGTTTAAATTAAGTCCTGTGAGTGTCCCGTACCTTGCGGCAGGGGAAATCACAGATCAACGTGCCCTTTCTCGGCACGCAGCACCACGTGCATGCGGTCAATTAAATGGATGAGTTCCCAGCTGTCTGCCTTATGATTTCATGTGCCCGCCAAAGAACCTTGCCCTCTCGGCCCGCTACACAGCTGCTACACCCCCCCAGAACCGTCGCCAGAAAGTAAAACACCAGCTGCATGCACCTTAGGTGGACACCCTCATTGTCTGGGCTGGTGGCACTGAATGGGTGAAGCGGGATCCACATGGGCAGGGTTGTGTCTGTCCAAACTAAACAGCTGTGAATGTTCCCTAATGTCCAAAGTATACTCAAACCTATCCTTCTTCACCACGCAGAAAAAGCCCTCATACGGTCATTGTAACAGCACCTCTGGGTCCTGTCTGCGCACAAATATAAAATCAGCGTCCAGGAGTGGTGGGGCACATTCTGTTAAGGGGATCCAAGCCAATTGGTAGGAAGAGCTTTGCTGATCACGATACCATGTCGAGCTGCTGAAGGATGTTCAGATCAGAGTTGGTTGAAAAATGAATGTCCCATGAAACTGTAAGGACCAGACCATAAACCATCTCTGCGGACAATGCAGATATATCTTGCTTTGAAGCTGTGCGCATTCCCAAAAGAATGCATGGCAACTCATCAACCTAATTGGGACCAGTGAGTCGGGCCTTAAAAGTGGACTTCAGTTGCCGGTGGGAACGTGGGTGAATTGTGTTCCATGGACTGAGTTAACGTGGGAAAACCAAATCTGGCCATCCAGTTGACGATGATTGCTCTGGCCCTTTTGTCAGTGTCACTGGATGGCAACGGGACGGCCTCTGGCCAGCACGTGAAATGTTCTACAACTGTTAGAATGTATCTCATGTTGTGAGATTCTGGCAATGGTCCAAGCAGGTCCACATGCACATGTTCCAACTGCCTGCATACTGTCTGTAAATGTTGAAGAGGTGCCTTAGTGTGGCACTGAATTTTGGCAGTGAGGCAGGAGATAGTCGTACAAATCCATTGCATGATGCCTTTTCTCAGTCCATGCTATACATATTTATTTGACATGTGCATGACAGATGTTCTGATAGACAGATGAGATAAGCTGAGTATCTGGTCAATGAGGTGTTTCCTCCAAAATGCAGGAAACATTGGTCTAATGTAGCCCAAAAACATGTCACAAAGTAAGGTTGGCCACCCAGTTGTGCTGCCCCCTGCTGTATGTCCAGGTTAGTAATGGCCGTACTGTTTGCCTGAATATCGGGGTCCATTGCCTGGACACAGGCTAATTCAGGAATATCAATGTAACACTGAATATGATATTCAGTCGGTCTGGACAGAATATTCGTGATGCCATTGTTTTTACCAGATGTTATCCAAGTAGATGTAAGGGAACTCCAAATCTCTGCCCAAAGTGTCTATAACCCGCTGGCAAGTTTGAACAGCATTCTGCAACTCAAGAGGCATCCAAAGACATTCAAAAAGCCCAGAAGGGATAATAATCACCATTTTAGGAATATCTTCCTTATGGATGGGATCTGATGGTTTCTCATGACAAGATCAACCTTGGAGAAAGCCCAGAAATTGTGCAGATGGGAGGCAAAATCTTGCATATGAGGGACGTTAAGACAGTGGGTCTTAACCTGAGATATGGTCTGTTGGCCTTCATAAATCATAGCATAGACTAGAGTATAGCTGGAAAGTGATGCTGCAACTGTTTAAGGCATTGGTGAGGCCAGGTTTGGAGAATTGTTTTCAGTTCTGTTCTTCAAATATAGGAATGAAATAGATAAGGTGGAGAGGGTGCAGAAAAGATTTACAAAAATGTTACGTGGCTTACAACATCTAGAGTACAGAGAAAGATTAAGGAGACAGCGACTTTATTCATTGGAACGTAGACGGATGAAGGGGGTTATGATAGAGGTATTCAAAATTATGAAAGGAATAGATAGACTGGATGTGAGTAGACTCTTTCCCCTGAGGGCAGTGGTGGTTGGAACAAGAGGGCCTGATTTCAAAGTAAGGGGCAAATTTTAGGAGGAATGTGAGAGGATGCTTCTTCACTCAGAGAGTGGTGGCAGAATGGAATGATCTTCCAGAAGAGATAATTGCGGCAGGGTCTTTTCTGTCATTTAAGAGGTTGGATGTGTACATGGATATGAGGGGGTTGGAGGGATATGGCCAGAGTATTGGAGGGGAAAACTAGTGCAGTTGTTCATGTGAACTGGCATATACTTGAAGGGCCGGTATGGCCTGTTTACGTGCTGTAAACTGTCATATGGTTATATGTGCTGGGCTCCACGGGACAAGGTGGGACATCATTAAGAGTTTGCTGCCAGTGGATTTGAATTAAGTCCCGTGAGTATCCCAAGCTTCCCGGCAGGAGACTCCAAAAATCGAAAAGATGAATTAACTATTTCCATGAGCCCTCCCCTTTTACGTCTATTTTTCTAAACCCATTCCATGATCTTGACATATCCACTTAACCCAACCCATATTTCTTCTCCCATTCAAAGCACTCAGTAATACACCAAGGCAGTAAAATAAAAACTCAATGCTGGGAATACTCAGCAGATCATCTACTGGAAAAAATAATCGGAGTTAAAACCTTCAGGTCGATAACCTTTCACTGGGATTCAGAAAGATGATCAAATAAACCTGATTCTCTTTGCTGAGAAAAAGAAGAGGGGAAATAACAAATTGAATACGTGGGATGAAAAGCCCGAGCAGCAGAAATGGCAGTGGTGCTGGATGAGTGGAGTCGACTCGTTGATCAGCACATCTGTCTGGATGGAGGGGTAAAGGATAAACAAGACAAACATGATGCTGTCACTGTGAGGTTCAATACGACAGCTGCAGAGAATCTGAAATGAAGGAATGGTGAAAATACTTGTTTTTGGATCAATGTGACAAATTTTGAGCTCACAAAAGAAAACAAAATTGATTTGCTCTGCCAGAACTGTCTAGATCAAGGGGCACAATAAAATAGTCTAGAAGCCAACATTATGAAATTGAACAGCCAAGTTATACAAATCGGCAGCAAGAGATAAAACACAGTTACATAATTCCATGAAAGTGGTGTCACAGGACGAAAGGGTTCTAAAGACAGCTTTTGTCATCTTGGTCTTCATTAATTAACGGATTGAAAATAGGAGTTGGGAAGTTATGGTGAGGTTTGATAAGATGTTGGTGAGGCCAAATTTGGAGTATTGTGTGCAGTTCTGGTCGCCTAGCTACAGGAAGGGTATTAGTAAGATTGAAAGAGTGCAGAGAAGATTTACCAGGAGTTGAGCTACAGGGAAAGGTTGAACAGGCTGGGATTTTATTCCTTGGAGTCTCGAAAAATGAGTAAGAGATTGCTTAAAGTGGAATATGAATGGGAAAAAAGGCTGAGAAACACTGCAGTCGACCCAATTGTGAAGGAAAAATGTTACTTGAAAAAAATTGTAATTGGCCCATTTCCTCTGGAGTTATGAAACCACGCACAGAACAAGTCAATGACGTACGATTAAAACAGTGGTTTTCAAACTTTTTATTTCCAATCACATTCCACCTTAAGTAATCCCTTACTAACAGAGCTCTTCTGGCACAAGGATTAAGTGGAATATGATCAAGGGGGTGGGGGTGTAGAGGAGGAGTTTGAAAATCACTGCTCGAGATGAAAATGTTTCTCCATCTCTGTTTTAAGCAGACATCCTTTTATTCTGTGGTTTTGCCCACTGGTCCTAAACTCTCGCACGACTGGCAAAATCCTCTCTCTCTCCAGCCCTTTCACTAGTCATCAGATTTCAATGAGGTCCTGACTCATCCTTCTAAACTCAGGTGAGTACAGGCCCAGAACCATCAAATGCTCATCAAACATTATTCCTCTCATACCCAGGATCATTTTTGCAAACAACCTCTGAGCATCACATCCTCTCTTAGAAATGGGGCCTAAAATTACTAGATCAGGACAACCAGAAGGTGGTCACGGGAGGGAAGACAGCAGCAGGGCTGCCTAGAGTCCACGGATTTGATGGTGTTCAAGGAGTCAGCTGAGGGGAGCGGGGATTGTCGTGGAAGAATGGCATCGGAAAATGACGTGAGAAGACACCTCTCCCTGACTGAACTGTTCAATACTCGAACTGTAGTGACTTTTTTGATTTTTATCAATGTTTTGAACAGTAATTTACTACAGTAGGATTCTGGAAATGAAGAAAGGAAAAAAGCAGTGTTGGGCACTGCCAGTTGCCCCAATAATCACAGAGACAAAGAATGAGGGGAACGATAGGCTTTATTACACACAAGACTGCAGGCCCGGGTCCAAGTGAGGGAAGTGAAGGGATGGAAGAGATGTCTCGACCTTTATGGCCGGGTCAAAGGGGAGGAGTTCAGGGAGGAGTCTAGGAGAGGATGTCATCAGGAGGGTGGGCCATCCCATGCCTGTACTGGTAAGTACATACAATACCATTTTATTACCAGCAACTTAGAAAAAATCTAGGTTTTCAACCTGTTAAAAGTGCAGAAGAAGCAAGGCCGACCTTCCAGAAGGAACCTCAGGACAAGTTAGACATGGATCCGAATCCTCAATGTGGAACTCGGGAGAAGCTGGAAGAAACATCCACATCCTCTGCGCTTCCACAGACGCAAGATGTCAAGTTCTTTGGCCTGGCGGCGGGCCAGGAGGGGTGCGAGGTCTGCCGGAAGATATTGAAGGTTCAGATCCTGTAAAATTATTTTTGGAAATGGGTTCCAGAGATGTTGGGAGTCGAGTCTTTTGAGATCGGGCTCATAGGTCGTGAAGGAGAAAACCTTTACTGGGTCAAATGTCAAGAGCGGTTCTTTTAAGATTTTGTGATATCAGGATAGAGAAATTATATTGTGGCTTGCAGTTCAGAAAGTTGCCTTGATCAAAGCCCTACGATGTATCAAGGCAATAGGGTTTTATTTTAAGCTGATTTAAGTCAGGAGATCATTAAGTGATGGAAAGAGTTTAATCTGGTCAAAGCAGTGCTGTGGAAGAAAGGGTATAAATTTACTTTTTGGTATCTGATGATATTTAAGGTGATTTATGGGCGAGATCAGTCTCAATGTTTTGTGAGTCCATATGGTGCATTATCTTTTGCAAATTCCTTCCCAGATTTGAAGGAATCGATGGGGAAAATGCCTGAGGATAAGATTGGGAAGGGAATGGGAAAAAGAAGTTGGAATCAGAATCGGTGAGTGATGTTGAAGATGAAGCTCAAGCTCAATGTGGCTGTTATCAATGGGATGACTGATGGATTTTAATGTTCGGTTGGAGGGGTGATGGTTGACTCTACTTCTTCTAAAGTCATCTGCCACTCGTGGAATTGACTGCACCTGGTCCACAGAGGGGGGTCTGACTCTTGGGCTCTTAGGTTTTTACATTTTTTACAGGGGTTTCTTATTGTTTGAAAGGGGGGCGTTGGGTTTTTTTTAATTTATATCTAATTGTAATTGCTCTGTGAAGTGCCAATCTCAGGAGGAAATTAAGTTATGGCTCATTTAAACTTTGTGACCTTTAATGTTAAATGACTTAATAATGTGATGAAAAGGAAGGGAATATTGGCATATATAAAGAAAATTTCGGTTGATGTTGCCTTTTTGCAAGAAACTTGTTTGTCTGAGAAAGAACATATGAAATTGAAAAGAGATTGGGTCGGACATGTTTTTGCATCTTCATTTAATTCGAAAGCTCGAGGTGAGTTGCTACTTTGGTTCATCAGAAGTTACCGTTACAGTTGGAATCATTCTCTGCCACATCGGGTCGAGAGCTGTTGGTGAATTGTAAAATTTTTGCTGAAGCATGGACTTTGATGAATGTTTATCCACCCAATGAAGATGATGAAGATGTTATTTCTGAAACTTCTTTGAATCTGGGTCAAGCTCATGAAAATATTTTGGTTGGTGGGGATTTTAATTGAGTGTTGGATAAATTTCCAAAAACTGTACAAAGAACCAAAATAGCAAAATGTATGTTAGACTCAATGAAAGATTTGAATTTGGTGGAAATCTGGAGGAAGTTAATTTTGACAGAAAAAGAATTTTCTTTTTATTCACCCAGACATGATCCTTTTTTGAGAATCGACTTTTGCTTAATGTCAGTACAATTACAGGGTAGATTTATACATGCAGAGTATAAGAGTAGGAATTGTCTGATCATTCTTCATTGTTAAGTAGAAGTACACAATCCTTTATCCGGACATCTAAAATCCAGAAAGCTCCAAACACCAGCAAGTGGGGAGAGAGACGGCAAAGGTGGAGGAAAAACGGCAGCATGACTGGAAGGGGGTGTGGGTGGATACAGCAGCACGATTCGGGTGGGCTTAAGTCTGGCTTTCCAAAATCAAGAAAAATCTGAAATTCAGAACACAGTGACCCCCCCTCCCCCCAAAAGGGTTCTGGATAAAGGATTGTGCACATGTTCTGGTTTGCATAATGTTGAGACTCTTATCGGTGAAGATTTAATGGGATGTTATTGAAGTAACTAAACTTTCTAAGTTATATCAAAGACCATATTCAGTCTCATTTTCAAATTAATACATATTTAGTACAAAGTAAATTTGTTTTGTGGGATGCTTTAAAAGCTTATTTAAAAGGTCTGATAATCAATTATTCTGCAAGAATTAAGATATAGCATTTGGCAGAGAGCCAACATTTGGAGAAGGATATAACAATGTTAGAAAAGGAATTCCAACGAAATTCAAATGTGGATAAAAATACTTTTTTGATTCAGTTGAAACTGTTATAATATAATGCAAACATATTAATATGAAAAATTAATATAATGATCCAAATAGCGTTACTATGAGTAAGGAGAAAGAGCGCATAAGGTTTTCGCTCAGCAATTAAAGACTGAACAGGCATCAAGGACAATAAATGTGATAAGAAATAATACAGGACTCACTTTTGAACCTCAGGAA
This sequence comes from Narcine bancroftii, assembly GCF_036971445.1. Lineage (NCBI taxonomy): Eukaryota > Metazoa > Chordata > Chondrichthyes > Torpediniformes > Narcinidae > Narcine > Narcine bancroftii. The sequence continues at coordinate 425,531 of NW_027211995.1, read as the reverse complement.
ATGAATGATGAATTTCACTCATTTTACCAGAATTTATATTCTTTTGATGAAAGTCAGGATGAGGAACGTGTTGAGTCTTTTTTAGGTAGTTTGGAGTTATCGGTTTTGGACGATAAAGATAGGACAGAATTGGAAGTTCCTTTCAGTGATTTAGAAATTGAAGAAGCAATATTGAATATCACGTGGAGAAGATGGGTGTACAGGAGGGTTTTATAAAGAATTTATTCAAGTCTTGTCTCCTGTTTTGATGGATGTTCTTAAACAAGCTACAGAAGAGCAAAATCATTTCCAGAATTCTTTTCTAGAGCTCGACATAGTTATTGCAAAAAAGAAAGAGCCCCATTGAAAGTTGCCTCATATCAACCAATAGCTTTATACAATGTAGTTTATAAGATAGTAGCTAAGGTATTGGCCAATAGACTTGCAAAATATTTATCACGTTTAATACATGTTGATCAAGCAGGTTTCATTAAGAATAGATTTTCTTCTCAAAATATTGTTAGACTGTTGATGTTAATTAATGTGTCAAGACATTGTTTGAATCAATCAGTGATAGTGGCATTAGATGCGGAAAAAGCCTTTGATCGAGTTGAAAGGAACTTTTTATTTAAAATACTTGAAGATTTAAGCTTGGACCTTTTTTACCTGGTTGAGTTAAAGCCTTGTACAAAAATCCTTTGGTGAGGATGGTGACAAATGGACAAATTTCAGATACGTTTAATTTAACATGCTCCACAAGGCAAGGTTGTCCTTTGTCACCATTGGTGATAGAACCACTAGCCCAAGCTATAAGACAAATGATAAAATTAGTGGGATTAAAATAAAGGAAGAGAATATAAGGTTCCTTTGTACCAATATATTTAACAAATCCTCAGTAATCGTTATGACATCTACAAACCTGTTTGGTACAATATGGAGAAATGTCTGGTTATAATCGGGATAAGAGGAACATATTACCAATTACAGAGGAAGATTATCCTGCTTGTAAACAGATTACACAGCTTAGATGGACTAAGAAAATTAAATATTTAGGGGTAATGGTTGATGCAGATTATCAACATTTATGTAAGTTGAACTATATATCTCTATTGATAAAATTCAAGCTGATTTAATTAAATGGAAAGATCTTCCTTTGACAAGAATGGCACATGTGAATTGTATTAAAAATGAATATTTTTTCTTGAATTTAATATCTTTTTCAATCAATTCCATGTTTGAGTCAAAACATATTTTTTTAAAGAGTTATGGAGCAATCAGAATATTTTTATAGAAAGGTTCATTGGCTAGAGTATTGTTGCAAAACTTAACATGGCAATATGCATTAGGGACGACAATGGCCTCATTTTCAGAATTATTCATTAAATTATTAGTTAATTATCAGTTAAAATTTATTAATATGATGTTTGATGTTAATCAACCTCCATACTGCGCTAAAGTGTTATTAGCACAGATTTCTCATTCTATTATACATCAATGTATATTTAGATGGACTCCTCGTCTTTTGCATTATAATAATGTGCCAGTATTATGACATTTATGTGATACTTGGTATAAAAGAAATCTGGCAATAGGAAATGGAGATAAGGTTTTATTAGAAATTCCATTATATCAGGATAAATACATATCCTTCTCAATGAATAATCTCAGTATTTAAAGATTTGCCAGATGAAAGGTATTCAAGTGTTAGCAGATTGTTTTGAAGATGGGATATTTTTTTATTATGTTAGGCTTCGGGAAAAAATTGAGGTACTGTTAAATTCTTTGCTTGCATATTTTCAAGTACATGCTCCAGTCGTGAAGAATTTTGGGCGGGAATCGAACATGCCTAAGTTAACTAAATTTAAAAATTTAATTGTAAATGGGTCAGAAAGGGATTTATTTCAGAAATGTATTCTTTGTTGCAACAGAAAATGGCTAAACTGGATTGAGATAAATCAAATCTTAAATGGGAGAAAGATTTATCCTTAGAATTATCCCAAGAAGGATGGACTACTATGTGTGAACATAGTGAGACTAAATTTGGTGAACTATAATTTTCAACATCAGTTGTATTAAATGCCGGAAAAGTTAAAAAGATATGGATTTAGTCATTCGGATTTATGTTTTAATTGTGGGACTCAAATTGGTACTTTTTTTTCAATTCTGTCTGGTTGTGTGATAAAGTAAATCTTTTTGGATAAAAATTAGAGAGTTTAAGGCGGATATATTAGAGACTACTTTAATGGTAGATCCACTGCTTTTTTTTAAATGGGGTATATTACAACTTTAACAATGGGTTTAAGAATGGATAAATCTCCAATTAAGTTTATTCGGTTCGCATTAGCATTGGTTGGGAAATGTATTGTTATTACGTGGAAAAAATGATATGGATTTAAATATGAATCTTTGGCAAAATGAAAGCTTGTATTTGTTTGGAAAAGATAACGTAATTTACGTGATAATTTTTTTTTTAATGTGAAAATATGGTCTAAAATTTACAGTCTTTTGCCTCTCTTCCTTCTTAAAGAGTGGAGTAACATTTATAATTTTCCAGTGCAGACTTGGAAGACAAGGGTAGATGGACTTTAAACATGAACATGGTGAGTAATTAGTGAAGCTATTCATTCAGATATGCTGCTCACAACTAGGTAATTCCAAAAGACCTAAGTTATAGGGTTCCACATGAGAGACGAGGCCAATAGCCGCAGAGATCAAGACAAAGCAGAATCATACACACCATTACTACCAAGATTTACATTAGTGACATATCAGAGACAATGCGATACTTTAAGATGAGTTACAGCACAGTAACAGACCCTTTAGGCCCACAAACCTGTGCCTCCCAATTCACCTTCAACCCCCCCATACTTTTTGAACAGTGGGAAAAATCTGGAGGCCCCTCCCCCACCCCAGAGAAAACCTAAGCACACACAGGGAGAACATAGAAACTCCTCACAGAGAGAGCAGGATTTGAACCCCATCCCTATCACTGGCAGTGCAACAGAGTTGCGATTGTGCCATCCACTGTCGAACCATGTTGGACAGGAAAAAACTCAAATCAAGAAACTCAATAAATGGACAGCATCAATATTTTGTGAGTTGGTACGGATTAGTCCAGATTTTGAGAAAAGATGGATGGAGAGTACTTTGTAACAACGTAATGACAGTCAGTAGAAAAGAAGCCACAGCGAGCTTGCATGGGAGCCAGGAAGGGAAATTAGCCACTTTATTGAAATGGAAGCAAGAGAATAGGCTCAGGAGAATGAACCCATGTGAGAGAAATTCTGGTTCATGAGCAAGTCACAAAAACCCAATGATGCCTTCCAAAGTGCATTCCGATTTGGGAATACGAGGCATTCATCTCGAATTATTTCTCCAGTTTGGGCATTTTGGATCATTAATATTACCCGGTATTCTTAAAAATCTGATGATGAGGTGTTACATGTGTTGCTATGAGGTGTAACTATGCAGCTCGTATTTGCACAGCAGATATAATAAGGGATCCACCCTTCCCCCTCTCCTTCATAGTGTCTATTTAAGACAAACATAATCTGCAAAGAAATGATGATGAGATCACGAGATGTAGCAGTAGAACTTCATTCATCTTTTGATTTGATCGTCTAAACAAGTTTTAAAAAATTACAGAGCAGTGAGGGTCTGGGATGCATTGCTGGGGTGGAGGTGGGGGCTGGTACAATGAGGACATTCAAAAGACTAAGATACATGGATGGAAAAATAATAGAGGGTAATGAGTGTGAGGTAGGGAAGGGTTAGATTTGTAATGGCACTGATATACCATCATTTACACACAATTAAAGAATACCCTCACTCGTCCTCCAGAAGACAATGCAGTCGACCTTCTTTATCCTCCTCAGACACAACATTGCATTCTTCAACTCCCCAAACACCACCCAACCAAGCCCCTTTGACCTTCGCATTGGTTCAGTGCCACATGGTGATCCTGACCCTCTCTCTCTACTCCTCCTGCATCCGAGATCCATCACCCATATACTGACGCTTAACACTCGAACACATGGGCTAATCCTCCAGCGATATGCTTCAATTACATTAATCAGTGGCAACTGGCACCGTTCCCAAAGCAGGCAGATGCATCACCATGACAGCCCCCTTCCCCCCCCACCCCACCACCCCACCTCCAGCCTCCGATCCATGCAAGGAGGCGACTGAATGGAACTTTCCCCAGTGTAATGGTCTCGAGGGTTGACAGTTCAGCCTGATCTCGTATGATACTGGAAGACAGGTGATGCAGGGGTACGACTGGTCCTCTGGCTATGGCCCTGACGCAGAACGTGGACATTCGAAATACACTGGCTTCAACCTGTTGATGGAAACATTGTTACCTTTTCCATTCCTGTCAATCACAAAACACTATGGATGGTGTCATAAGACCTGGAAAGAACCATCGTAAATGGGTTAGAGTGGTTTACGAACAACATCATGTCAAAGAAATACACGAGAACACTGTTGTCAATCATTTGGCACATCCACTGGAGATGATGCTGCCACATAGGAAAACTTCAGAGTAATCTCATTTTCTCGAAGACGGTCAAGATAACTGACCTGTTCATGAGCACTGTGTCTGGACTCAGATTCACAAACTCACCTGGCAAGGTCAGCATACAGCCATAGACTAGCTCGACCACTAAACATCCATGATCTGCTCAAAGAGCTGTAGTCACGCAAAGGAGAACCATGGGCAAACGTTCGCTCCATGTCGATGATTTGCCACCTGCTGTCAACGGTGCTTTCGATCGTCAATGAAAACGCTCAAAGAAGCTGTTGGCCTGAAATGCTTCGCCGTAATTCAGGTAGTGCCCAGAAAATCAGTGAGAGCTCGGACCAATGGTGACTAGAACTGAGACCCTCGATCTGTTGTAATAGTGCCCAGAACACCAAAAGATGGAATCCAATGATCCACAAAAGCCCAAACAATTGTCTCTGCAGAGATGCCGATGATAGGAATTTCATCCTTCCACCTGGTAGTCCTGTCCTCACCCGTGAGCAGAGAAGTACATTGCCGAGATGGCGGAAGTGGACCTTGGAAGCCACAAGGTGCACGTGCTGGAAATCGGAATCCAAAACAACAAAATCCCCCAGCTTGAATTTCATGTGCCTGGAGACTTTAGGGCGTGGACCCAGGAAGCAAGTCCTTGCCCATAATCCAACATTCTGTTTTACACGAACCCAGGTAAGATGTTCCTTAACCAGTTTGATTGATGCTCTTCTACCAGGAAGAGATAGATTGTGAAGGGAAAATCTCCTGCCTCATAGCCGCCCACACAAACAGCCTAGTCCTTCCTGTTGGGGGAAAAAAAAATCAGACCAACTTTTCAGCCGATTCATCAAGGGTCACATCTTGAAGATGGAGACCAGAGTTGATCTGGTTACACTGGATGAAATCGGGATCAGTGCACCATGCATGAGCCATGGCATCGAAATTTATGTCAGTGGTTGTATGTAATGTCGCACCTGGATTGGGCACCAATTTGCTTTCTCTCAGATGTCATGTGTGTCCGATGAAAATTGAAGGATGAAGTGCAAGTGCTGAATCTCCCTTGGCAAGTAGAGATACAGTATGCATAAGAGACTGGTGGTCTGTACAAATGGTCAAAGGATGACCTTCCAATAAAAAAGCTGAAATACTGGATTGGAAATTGGGATTCATGAGGGAATTACAAAGAAATATTTCCAAATTGTATTTTCTACTTCAAGCGGAATCTCCAAACCCAGACTTGAATAAATCAAAAGAAAGATGGGAATTGGATTTGGGAACTGAAATTGACCCTTTTTGCTGGTCTGACATTTGTTGGGACAGTAATTAATGTTTTTGATAGATTAGTTAATAATAACTTATTCATCAATTATATTTAATGGCACATCAATTAATTTATTCCTAACTTTTCAAATTCATATTTTAGATCTGAATCCCATCTTAAAATTGATTGTGGGGAAATGCAAAATTGTATTCCCTTAGCAAATGTGACTTATAATATTAGAACTGGGTATGATACATACTTCAAAATATGGAAACCTTATTTAGATATGGGTTTGGATATCTAATGTTTTCACTTCTCCACCCCACCACCACTTTTCTTTAATCTTAATGGTTGAACCTTATCATGTTGGTTTAATTCTACTATTTTATTAATATCCTGCCTTTCCTTTTGGGAGGGAATAGTTATCACAGGAGCTTTGCACCTAGATCTGTATTTTTTTCTTTTATACTTTTTTTTCTCTTTTCACTTTTATGTACAGTACAACCATTTATTTGTTATTCTATTTTCATCATTATAAGTTTCATTTGGATACAATTCTATTATTATATTGAACTGTATACAAAACTATAAATATTTTTTTAAACTGAAATGTTTCACTGCGCGATAGATAGCTAAGAGTTCTTGGCCAATTGTATGATACTTTGCCTGAGCCAGTGACCATTTGGCTGAAAATAAAATACCAGAGGTTCCAATTGCCCACAGGATCGTTGTTCGAACACTGGTCCCACAGCACTGACAGATGCATCTGTGGTAAGAGAGCAAGGCCTTGGGCGTTTGATGTACAAGCTTAGTGGCATTTGTAAGAACTGTGTTCGCATCATGGAAAGCATACACAAAGTTAAGGTCTTTTTGAAGCAGACATCAGATCCTTTGAGTGGTTCAGCAAGAGGTAATAGAGATGCTGTGGCATTCACCAGGGAACAGCAATAAAAATTCCTTGTACCTAAAAACCATCACAACTGGCCAAACGTAACGGAGGGAGGAAATTCTCAAATTTCATGCACTTTCCATTCATCAGCCAAAATACCATGTTGCATAACTCTAGATCCCAAAAATACAAGATCAGCAGCTCCTGAAACACTTTCCTGGGATTGATCACGATGCCACATTCCTCAAGCCTCGGAAACAATGAGATAAGGTGGCTCTTGTGCTTCTCTTCATCCACACTTACAACCAGAATCTCCTCGATCAACACAAGCACCAAAAAAAATCCCAAGGCCAGTGAGTTCGTGGACCATGAACCACTGGAATGTCTGAGCTGCATTCCATGGACCGAATGGTATTCTCAGAAACTCAAAGATGCCGAACGGGAGCATCACTGCTGTCTTCGTGACATCCGAAGACTCAAATGGAATCTAATAGTAAGCACGTTCTACATCTATTTTAGCAAATACATATTTGCCGTGGAGGTTTGCTGAGAAGTCTTGTAAATTTGGAATATTGTATCAGTCAGGCACGGTGGAATTGTTCAGGCGACAATAATCTCTGCAAGGCCGCCAATCCCTAGTTTTTTTCAGAACCATATGCAACCTTGAAGCCCAGCAGCTGTCAGATCTGTGGACTACGCCCAACTCTTGCCAATCCAATCTTGCGATTTTAAGATAATCTGGGGGTATTAAGACCTGTGTCTCAGACTCTGCCTTTATATGGTGGCTTATTGCATGTCTGTACACTGTTACAATGGGGTCACGAGGCGAGGAAAACACGAGCAAGGCTTGGAAAGGGCAGGAATCAGGGGTTGAAGGCTTGTCAGGCAGCAGATGGCATTGGAAGGACAACAAATGCAGCTCACTTGCATTCAAGAGCTGCAGTCCACACAACAACGTTTTTTCAAATACATCACCGAAAAATGTGACAAGAAATCCACTCCCAAAATGGAATTTGCCACATTTACATCTGAAAAGCCACCCAAAAACATTGCAAGACAGAAATGAAGCATGAGTAACCTGTGGCCATGTTTGAAAGAGAATCATTTGTAGCTGAAAGAACACATGACATATTAGAAAGACTATGTTCCTCAGGGGTTGGAGGGACTGGCACCACTCCAAAGTGACAGATAATTTTGGAGTTTTACATAGAGATGGCAAACAAATTACCTACTCCAACAATTGCCTCGAATTGTTTCCATTTTCCTCAGTTGCCTTCGATAATCTCTCTCAAATGAGAACAAGATCCCAAGACAAAAGAACAGAACCAGGCCACCAGGCCCATTGAGTCTGCTCCACAAATACACACTGAGCTACTCTACACTCCTCCCAATTTCCAGCCTTTTCCCCATATCCCTTCATGCCCTCACTAATGAGATACTTGTCTATTTCTTGTTTAAATACTCCCAGTGATCTGGCTTCCACTGCTGTATGAGGCAGCGGTTCCACAGCTCCATGACACTCTGGTGACAGAAGTTCTTCCCAATCTCTGTTTTGGATGGATAACCTCTAATGTTCTTGTCCTCCATTCACCCACCAAGGGATACATCTTACCCGCATCCACCCTGTCTAAACCTTTCAAAATACAAAATGTCTCCATGAGCTTTCTTCTTTAATTTCCGATACCCCAATGAATACAACCCAAGCGCTGTCAAAGACTCCTCATACATTATATTTTGCATTCTGGGAATCATCCTCATCATTCTCCTCTGCACCCTCTCCAAAAACGTCACATCCTTTCTCAGATAGGGGGCCCAAAACTGAACCCAGTACTCAAAATGAGATCCCACCTGTGCCCCATAGAGCTTCATTAACACCTCTTTACGCTTGTACACTATTTCTCTTGATTTGAATGCCCACATAGCATTCGCTTTCTTCATTACAAATTTCACCTGGTCATTAATTTTTAGGTTTCCTTGCACATCCAAGGTCTGAATTTTCATCTCATCCAAATAGTATGCTTCCTGTTTATTTCCACTGCCAAAATGTACAACTGTACATTTCTCGGTGTTAAATCTCATCTGCCATCATTTTGCCCAGTTTCCTAATCTGTTTATATCCTTCTGCAACTTTACGGTTTCTACACTTCCTACTCTGTCCCCAATCTTGGGGACCTCCGCAAATTTGGCCACAAAACCATTTAAACCACAATCCAAATCATTAATTCCTTTTTCCTTGGAATATATCTATCCTGCATTCTTTTTATTACTGCCACATGCCATTCCAGAATCGATCATAACTGAACCTGAACATGTTTATTGTGATGAACGGCTTCTAATAAATGTTCTGGGTTTAATTTTTTAAAATCTCGTTGTGGCTCCTCTTCATCACCTTTTTGGAAGCTGAATTCACAAAATTTTCCATATATTTTTTCAGCAATAATTCTGTGGTGCAGAGGGTAACTAATCTTTCCTAGAGGTTAAAATTTGCATTTTGATTTTGTTGTCTCAACTGAACATTGTACAAGGTGAAGGCTGATTAAAATGGATTCAGTAATGATGGCCTTCAAACTTTGCATTATTGCTGTGGCTACACAGCTTGAATGATAAACTGCTGTTTCTACAGGGAATTAACTCATGGAAATGTTCTAAATACATTCATTGGAGATAGACCTCTGTGAAAAGTTTACTGCCCATCGGCAACAATCCTTGAAAAGAGATGAATCATCACCCAACAGAGCAGCCCAGGAATAGGCCATTTGGTGAACAATATCTGTGGTGACCATGATGCTCATTTAAATTAATCCCATCTGTCAGCACATGGTCCATACACATCACCCATTCCTTCTTGTTCATGTGCCCAACCAAATGCCTCTTAAATTATGGCGATTTCACCACTATCCTGGCTGTGTGGGCCCTACCCCCACCGCACTGTGCACAAACCTGCCTCACTTTTCTACTTTTCCCCCTCTCATGTTCAATATAGGCATCGTAGTATTTTTACATCTCCCACGGGGGCGGGGGAAGAAGAAATCTACCTTCTCCAGGACTACAATAATTGGAAAAATTTCAACCAGGCCATCACTCAGCTTCCAATGCTCCAGAGAAAACTATCCAAATTTGTCCAATCACTCCTCAGAGCCAATGCTCTATCCCAAGCAATCCCCTGATAAACTCCTTTTGTCATGCAGCAACTAGAATTGCAGAAAACACTCAAAATGTGGCCTAACCACATTTATACTTCATGCCCTGCTCAATGAAGAATAATTTCTTTAACGCTCTACACTTGTGTTGCCACTTTCAAGGAGCTCGCGCTTGCACCCCAAGATCCCTCATTGCAACACTACTACAAGTCCTCTCAAAGTGCATGGCACTTGTCTCGATTAAACTCCATCTGCCATTTCTCTGCCCACATTTATAAGTCATCTGGTTTAGAAGGGAAAATACGAGGGGAACTGGGTGAATTAACAGGAGAGAGAGAAAAATATGGGGGGGTGTGGGCAGGTTACATGAACTTGGAAAATTCCATATTCATACCATCGATTCACAAATGCAATAAGAGATGGTTCCTCTGGATTTGACATCACCCAGACAATGGAGGAGGCAGAAGACAAAGGTCAGAGTGGGAATGGAATGGAACTTAAAACAGCTTGCGACCATGAGCCAAGATGGCCATTGTGATCCAAGTGGAGGCATTCAGTCAATCTGTCATTTACTCTGGATTGGGTTTCCTGCCACAGAGGGCACGGACATGGTTGGAGGAGGTGACTGTGAAACATTACCCTGCATGAGAATCCCTGGATGGTGGTAACTGATGTAGATTGCAGGAGAAAATGCCTGAGGACTGGGAGGAATTAGTAATCTGTAATTATTTGAAAGATCTTACTGTAAGATTCATCACCAATGAGAAGGAAAGCAGCTTCACTCTATTCTCCCTCTCAGAAAGATTTAGTTGATAAACAAAACAATCTTTCAGCACAGCCAGGGGCAAAAGGGCTCTTAATTTAGTCTTGCAATCAACAGACTTTGAAGTTACCCACCGTAAATGACTCAAAATTCAATTCTAGATTCTCTTCTGGTGGAAGTATAAGAGCCAGTGGCTTGCTAAATCAGATGAGCCTTATTCTGAGTTTCCATTTTGACTTTCACACCATCAAATGCAAGCCCCAGTTTTTTATCCCCAAGTATTTTCTATCCTTACCCACTTTGCAACCAAACCTACCTGAAATTGGAACAAACAACAGCTAATTTTAATATGTATAAATCATATACAAAATAATTTACCCACATTTTCACATCACTGTAGCCACTGAGGGATAACTTGTGCCCATCAGGATACTTCACCAGCCACTAAAGGGTGATATTTACCTTGGTGTTAATGACTCTGTTCCAGTGTTACTTTCAGACATAATGACATCTTCAACATGCACAATATTTATTTTCTTACTGACCAGAACTATAAAGCATTGTGTAAAAATGAGAAAAGCTCAAGTCAACCAGGAGATATAAACTTCTGATTGCAATGTTGTTGTGCAAATTTGCTACATTATTGAAGTCTCACAGAGCTTACTGTCATGATAATGAATATGTATGAGATGTACCGGAAATCACGTGGTATGAGAGGGAGATAAGAGCACAAGCAGGAGAACAAAGGAAACTGGAAGATAAAGACACTGAGAAGTTTACCTGATAAAACTTGTGTTTGATGTTTTATTAACTTCACATTTCGGGCCACAAATGTGACACTTATAACAGATATTCAAAATCAAGCAATAATAGAAATAACAGAATATTACAGCACGGTACAAGCCCTTTGGCCCACGATGTTGTGTTGATCTTGATATTTCTAACAAAAAAATAATACCCTGTAGGAGCTACTGAGATAGATGCTAAATAAAGGCGAACACATACAAAGGTGGTCAATTCAAGACTGGTTTATTGCAGACATACACAGACCTTTTATTCCCTGCCTGTCAATGAGAATATTAGTAAACACCTTCCGGTCCACAGGACCAGCAGGTTAAAGCTAGGAGCCATTAGTGCCCCGTGCCTTTAGGCAGGGGCTTCATCTGTTCCACTCACTGTACTTTGGTGCCCAGCACTGTTAGCCCGCGATGTGTCAGGTAAGTCTGTGAACTGATGGTGGTGGTTTGTAATACTGCGCTGTGCATCCGCTACAACCCTGTTTTTATTTCACCTATGTATGCCTGTCTAAGAGTCTCTTAAATGCTCCTTATGTGATATTGTAATGGATAAATATATTTGAAGAATTTGGTATATTTGGGATTTTGGTAAGATTTAGAGTAGGTTACATACATACACACACACATACATTTTAAAACATCTTATTTGAAAGACTGAAGAAATATTGAAGATCTCTGGAGAATGTTATTCACATTCACAAGTAGGTGTTAAGCGAACTGATGTCATAAAATGAATGACCATTGTTTGAAAATGGAGCCAGGATGGCTACAAGTACTTTTCTGCAGGGTGCTTAGAGGAAACTCACACCTGGGTTTTGTTTATCTAACACTAGGTTAACCAGAAGAAAGAATTCCTGTTGTTTGGAATAAGAGGAATGGAACTCTGTAGTAGCTTGCAGAAAGACGGTACCATCTGGAAAACCCTAATTGGGCAAGGTTCATCAGTGAGACACTGAGGTGACTAATGGTGGTACCTCAGTTGTGGAAATCCTGGAACAACAGATCTCTCTCTAAAAACCCTACAAGACCTATCCTGAGCGGTAAACATTTACCTTTTGAGCACCAAATCCTGGTGAAATTTATTCACATTCCATTCTGTGCACAGCAGAACTGCCTGCATCCAGAGAACTTGGAAGAAGGAGAAGTGAGATTGAACTATGAACCAAATAACTTTTCTTAAATTTAAACGCATTACAAACATGTGCACTTAGAATTAAAAGGGGGTTAATTGGGGTTTGTTAAGTATAGAGTTAAGTTAAAGTTTGATTCTATTTTCATGATTAAATTTGATTAAAAATAACTTCTGTTTTAAAGACCACTTGTCTTGGTGAATGTCTCTTGCTGCTGGGTTTTGGGATCCTTTGCGCTCTTAACAATATCTGTTTGGATAATGATATTGGGCCTGTTCAAAGTAGGAAATGGCTTCTACCAGCAGGAATTTCTATTTGATAAAAAAAAAATATTGATAGGTGGCTGGCCAAATATGTTTCCTAAAAATTAATACCCTCTCCCTCACTAAACCACATTCAGCCCCGTGACATCTTTCTATGTTGCATTACTGGGACCACCAAGGACCTTACCCATTTCCCATCTCTCCTTGCAATGCCAATATGGCAGCTGCCATAAGAACTGACAAATCACATTTTAATTCAGCAAGTAACATGAAGGTTATCCTGACATCCTGCTTAAAAGGAAGGGTCAACAAACCTTCCTAATTTTGTCACTTCATTTTTATTTTGATTCCCATGGGGCATTAGCAAAAACTGTCCCATCCATTTGCTCACCAAATTATGAGTAAAATCATGATCCCTGTTCATGAAAACCCATAACTTTCAATGTTACACAGATAATCTAGGAAGAATTCTGTAATAAAAGTGAATAAAACATTGAAAGAATTTCCCCCTTATCAACGCTGATATTGTAGCGCACCAGGCAACTGGGCAAGCAAAAAAGGCCAAATCACTGCAACACTTGGACAGTCCAAGATGGCACAGAGTCCCCTTTACCACTGAGAAGGAGCCTGGGCCTAGCACCATGTGCGGGCTGAGATGCCCCTGACTTCCGCGTAGCGACCAGCCAGCTGGAGAGTGATGCCACAATGCAATGACGTCACTGCTGGAAGTCAGGGGCACGTCACCAGAAGTGGGCGGGCCAGTGAGCACACGTGTGGAATTTAAACCAGTAAAGCCAGTCTTTGTTTTACACTCACCTTGTGGGGACGTCTCTTTATTTGGTAGCGCTGCTGCAGCCGATGCTACAAATCGATAACTTCTTACTTGCTGCAACCAAACAGGTCTGCAAGATACACCAACCAAAATAGAAAACATGACCAGAAATCCCAGAGATCATAAATTCAAATGTGTCAGAAATAGAAGTACCTTTAAAGAAATTGCTCGAGACAAAAATTGAGAACAAAGAACATTTATTACAGCAACAATGCAAAGTTGGGTGCTTCCCCTTACCCTGGGAATACACACATACACTGGGGCTCACCCAACTTTTATACAGTTGATTTCAGTATAGGAATACCCTCCCCCTTACATTCTTCTGCCTCCTGCTGGAGAGGTTTGGCATTAGGCAATCCTTCCTGCCTACGTGCAATTTCAGTATACTTCGAGGACCAGGGGGTATCCTGTCGGTGTCCCTTCATGTTATTGTCCTTATTCACACCTTCCTGATTCTCGGGGCTACAGTCTCTTGATATGCAGAGTTGGCTCATCCTGTCTAGGGTTGGCTAATTTAATATGTATAAATCTGTGTAAGGTTAGCTAATTAGATATGTAGGACTTGGTACTTCTGTCCAGGGCTAGGAGACCCTTATCTGATCCAGACTACCTCAACTTCCTACATTCTATTGTTCCTTACCACTCCTTATCTTAGTCTTATGGTGGCTCTTGTCACAAAGACTAGAAGATTCTTATGTTAATCGTGCTGACTCTGCTTTCCTGCATCCTAATTCCCAAACTCATCCTGTTTGTACTGGTTACAGCCATTAACTGATATATGAATTTTAGTTTCCTTCATGTTCATAATTTTAGATCAGTTTTCCCATCTCTCACAAAAGGATTGGTGAAATCTTGACTCTGTATTGTTAACACCAAAGTCCCTATATTTTTAAGGCATTTGGACAAGTAACTGAGAAACATTGCATTTTAAACACATGGTACGTCAACTTTAAAAAAATAACATCTAACTTGATGAAGAATGTGATACTACAACAGGAAAAACAGATGGAATCAGACACATTCTATTAGCATTGGGAAGCAAAGAAAAATGGATTGGTTTTCCATCCCTTCCGAAGCGACCCAATGACCCCGACACGTCCTCCCCGACCTGTGACCGTAGTGGAGTTCAAAGGTCCCACGATGGTCGCAAGTCGATGTTTTGACCCCGTGCGAAGAGCCCTGAAGCCTTAGAGCCTATTTTTAAAATCAAATGATTTGACAAACGAGAACAGAGACACAGGACACAAAAGACCCAAAATGTCCGGATTGACTTTGTGACTGAGGGTCCATTGGATGGGGGCAGCCATCTTAATTTCTGTGCGCATGCGCCAGTCATCAGTTGGCGCTTGCGCAAATGTTTCGCTTCGTGGCCCTCAATCGGCACATGCGTATCTGCAACATATGCGCGAACTCACCAGGCATGCGCCAACCAGACTTGCCAATCTCCTGCCCCCGCCAACTCCCGCTGCAAGTTACCCCACGTCCTCCAGCCTCGCCCTGTCGGCGTCATCAGGCCTCGCACCGACGCCTGGGCTCCATCCAAACACCCCGCCGATACCGGCCGCTCCCGGGTGGGTCCCACCGGGCTGCTGGTCGCCCGTTTTCCCTGGACCGCGCGGCTGAGGATCCCGGCGCCGCCGCCAATTTCTTCCCGTTGGGCCAGCGGGGACATGACGGACCCTGAGCAGACGATGCCGCCACAAACGTCCCGCCTTCCCACAGCACGAGCCAATCAGCCCGCGAATCCGCCTATCAATCCAACCCGACTTCAGCGTCCAATCAAATAGCGGCCTCACCGAATCAGCCCATTGGCTCGCGCAACTGAAGCAACCAATCAGCAAGCGATCGAACACAAAGGCGCACCCACTCAGCATCGCAAGACAGAAGACAGGCAGTCGAAGGAGCAGGAGACCCTTCGGCCCTTCCATTTCCAGCTACCCCAACAACTCAATCAAATCCTTAGATTTCATAGGATCACTTTGTCTTGGCTCCAAGATCCCTCTGATCCCAAGAAATACATTGTACCCCAACTACAAGGGAGACTATTTATTCTCAATCTTTCCTCCAAATTTATTACCGCTTCCAATTTAATGTCTGTTAATTTTTTCAAAGTATCTGCATCTAAGTTAAATGCATATGATCCCTCTACGAATGTGTCCGCCAATAAATTCATCACAAGTCCATGGATCCCAATTTCAAATGAACCTTCAATAGGGTAGAGAATTCCAAGGATATTTCATTTTCATTTAAGACATCTAAGCAGCCGATCGGTTATTGGGAAATTGTGACACTTGGTGTTCGGCTCCTTTGCATTATCGTCTCTCGATCCGTGCTGCTGTGTCCTCTCATAATGTTGTAAGGTCATCTCCATTTTTTCCAATGACAAAGAGATCCATATTCAAACTTTCCTCCTATCACCCGGTTAAAACATCCCAGAAACAAATTTGACAATATGTGTGCACTTCTCATTCTTCATATCAGGAAACTGGACACGTGACTCCCGATGTGAAATTGGAGTTTTCGCGCTACTGTGAAGGGTGGAAAGGAGGACACACACTCAAGCAATCAAAGTTAAAGATGCTTCATTACACTGATAGCTCTACTTCTATTCTCTCCCCGCTGCTGTCGACAGGAGTGATGTCACATTCGCGCCGGCCTCTGATTGGTCAGTATTCCTGTCCTTGTTGATTCCTTCCGTGTGGGTTGTCCCCTGGGATGAAAGTTGTTGGTCCCCGTGGACTCTGTGCGGTCACCACGTTCATCAACCATCTTGTGTATAGGGTGGATTCCCAGTTAGCATGATCCCCCACCTCCCCAGAACCAGTGATTCGAGCACTGTTTGCTGCTTTTGGTCACCTATATCTGTGTCGTGGGGGCTGAGTAGAGGCCAGTTTGCTAATGTCCAGATGGAGGGGGCATGAGGTGGTTTATGGGGGGATTTCTTTATTCTTTCTTTTATATATATCACATATATTTGTATTTCATTTGTATTATTAATTGTGTTAATTTTTTGTGTATTTAATTTATAAATAATATATTTTTTAAATGATCAGAGGTCAATCCACGGGACCTGAAGAGGCCTAGAGTAACTGGGGACACCCTCCTGCCCCCCACCACCCCAAATATCAATGTGAACCACTACGATCATTGACAAAATCATCGAGGACCCCTTCACCCGGCCAACAGCATCATCCAGCTATTCCCGTCGGGAAAGAGATCCAGGAATTTCAGAGCCGGTCCCACCAGGCCCAGGAACAGCTGCTTCTTCCAAGCAGGCAGAATGTGGAACGATTCATGTGCTGCTCATACAAATACTCAACTCTGCTATTTATTCAACAATATGGAGTTATTTTACTGGACGTGCTGCACATGTATCATTTGTCTGTTAGTGTGAGGGCTTGGTTGTGTGTTTACATGTGTTTACCCCAAGAACGCTGTTTCATCAGGTCGTACTTGTGTTATCCAATGGTAATAAATTTGACCTTGTACTTTGGAGCAGGTGCAGAAGAGATTTCCTGGATCGGGGAATGTATCTCATGAAGCAAAGTTGACTGAGTAGGGCTTTTCTCTTCCCTAACCCCCGCACCCCACAAAATTGACATTATTCAGAAAATATTTCCAAAGAGGAAAACCGTTGCAAGTCCTTTCTCCTCCTCCTGTTGAATCCAGATATTCCCTTCACTGCACATTGCTGTATACGTCTCTGTTTATCTTCATTGCCACCATTTTGATACCATGTGGTTACTGCCCCCCTCTGCTGTTGGAGGAGTTCCCCTTGGTCTCAGCCTCTCAGTGCCCAGTAATGGGAGGGTTATGATCGATTCCTATAGTGCCTTCGTGTTGGCAGCGCCAAGTCTCCACCCATTCCTCATCATGTACTCCTGCAGCCTGGAATGTCCCAGTCAGCAGCGTTCCCTCCACAACATCTCCGCTCACTGAAAGACTGACAGGTTTTAACATAGAACACGAGAGCACAGTACAAGCAGTTCAGCCCTCGATGTTGTGCCGACTGATGTATTCCTACCAAAATAAAAATAACTAACCCCTTCCTCCCTCATAACCCTCCATTCTTCTTACATCCATGTGACTCAGAGCCTCTTAAATGCCCCTAAGATTTCAGCCTTCACCACCACCCCAGTTCTTGGGCTCGTCCCATGTCCCTGACCTGGTACGCATACACTGCATCCCCTCCCCTTGTCACCCTCCTGCTCCCCTCACCTTGAGCCAGTAGTGAAGGTGGTTTCTGTTCCAATAGGTGTTGGGGGCCTCAACCAGGGAGCAGATCCGAGAGATGAACCCCAAGTGCACCGAATTCAAGTTCCCGCAGATCAAAGTACGTCCATGGGCCAAGGTGAGTGACCCAATGGTGAACTGGAGCTCCAGGGGTGGTCTCCTTCCTCTGGCTCCATCCCCAATACTGTCCCCTGTCACCCACCAGGCCCATCCCCAAAGCCCCCATCTCCCACCAGGCCCATCCCCAAACCCCTCCCCCTGCTGAGATCGTCCCCAAGGCCTCTGTCCCCCACTGGGCCCGTCCCCAATGCTCCACCCATTGCTTGGACTGTTCCCAGAGCTCCTGACTCCTACCAGGGCCTTCACCCAGCCCCTGTCCCCCAACATGCCCAGCCAAAAGTCCCCATCCCATCCCCCCTCACCTATTTGCCTGAACCCAAAAGCCCATCCCCATCAGGTCTGTCCACCCACCAGACCCGTTCCCTCACTGGAACCCTCTCCAATCAATCACCCATCACAACTTGCCCACCCCAGTTCTTGAATCTCCCCCTTCTGCCACCCACAGGCCTTGGAATATGAGCTGTTCCTGGGACCTCCAGACAATGGAGATGTGGGGAGGGTAGTGGTCCATCTCCTTCCCGGTGGAAGCGTCCCATACCTTCACCAAGCTGGGGAATCCCCTGACCCTTTGCACAGGGATATCTGTCCCATCTGAGCCAGTCCTTTCTCTCCCTCCACCTTGGAGAATGTGGCCCAGTTCATCTGGCTGCTACAGTACACGCTGCCCTTCACCTCTTGCCCCAGGACTCCTGCTCCCACTTGTCCTTCAATGAGCTATGTGACCACAGCCAGGAGCTGCCCCATCCTCATTACCCTGTGGGTGAATGGGTGGGACATGACGACGGGGTTGTAGGTGGTGGAATTGGGGTAGGAAAGTTTGGGTGAGACCTGGGAAAGAGAGCTGTGATCATCTGGCTGTGATCATTCGGCAAAGATGGTGTGAGGCATTGAAGAGTGAGTTAATGGGCAATCCCCTGCTGGGTCCATCCCCCACCGGGTCCATCTCCAAAATTCTCCTCCACCAGGTCCATCCTCAATATTATCCCTCGCCGGGTCCACCACCAATCACATCCACACTGGGTCCAACCCGAATACCGTCCCCCGCTGGTTCCATCCCCAATCCTTTCTCCGCCGGTTCCATCCAAAATCCTGTCTCCCGATGAGTCCGTCCCTAATCCCGTCCTCCGCTGCGTCCATCCCCAATCCATTCCCCCACTGCATCCAACCCGAATACCGTCCCCCACCAGATCAGACCCCAATACCATCCCCCACTGGATCCATTCCCAATCGCATCCCCACCGGGACCTCCCAACTCCAACCGATTCCGTCCCCAGTACAGTTCCCAACTTGGCCTGTCACTAATTATTTTGCCTGACAGGTCCTCCCACAAACACAATTCCCCACTGGACCCTCCCCAAAGCCCCTGACCCCCACCAGGTCCATTCCCAAAGCCATTGTCCCCCACTGGCTGGTGTCCAAAGCCCCCGCCTCCCCACTAGACCCATCCTGAAGCCCCAGCCCTCCACTGGGCCTGCCCCAAAGGCCCATTCCCCATCATGTCTGACCTCCCTCTGGACCGATCCTCTCACTAGGCCCATCTCCAATCGATCACGCACCGGAACTGCCCCACCCCAGTTACTGAACCTCCCCCTTCCCCCACTGACAGGACTTGGAACCTGTTGCTCCAGGGACCCCCAGACGGTGGAGATGTGGGGAGAGCAGTGGTCCAGTCAACTTGCCGGTGGCAGCATCCCAGACCTTCACTGAGCTGGGGAATTCCCTGACCCCTGGCACTGGGACATCTGTCCCATCTGAGCCAGTCCTCTTTCCACCCCCCCCCCACACTGGAGGCTGTGCCCCTGTAGCTGGCTGCTACAGTACACCCTACCCTTCACCATTTTCCCCAGGACTCCTGCTCTCACTTGTCCTTCGACAAGCTGTGTGACTACAGCCTGGACCTTCCCCCACCTCATTACCCTTGGCCCTGTGGGTGAGTGGGTGGGACATGACAGGGGGGATGTAGGTGGTGGAAATGGGGTAAGAAAGTTTGGGTGAGAGCCGGGAAAGAGAGCGATGATCATCTGGCCAGGGAGAAGCATTGGGGACAGAGTCACTGGGCAGGGGTCAGAGCCTCAGGGAAACAAGGGCACTGGAATTTGAAGCAATCACAGCTCATGGAAAGTAGGAGGAAGAACCCTGGGAACCATTGAGAGTGGCGAGGTTAGCGTCGCGGTTAGAACAACGCTTTTAAGGGGCCAGCGAGCCGGGTTCAAATTTGACACTGTCTCTGGGGAGTTGTACGTTTTTCCCATGTCTGCGTGGGTTTCCACCAGTTGCTCCTGGTCCTTCCACCATTTAAAACGTACCGGGGGTTGTAGGTCATTGGTGTAATTGAGTGGTTGTGGCTCATAGACTGAAAGGGCCTGTTCCCGGGCTGCAGGTGTCAATCTAAAATCTCCATCTAAAATGATAGTCCAGCCTGTCATGAATTTTTTAAAGATTCAACTCAAATGACTGGTCCAAATAGACAACTCTGAAACAGTCCTTTCGCTCCTTCTTTTCTGCTGGCCAAGCTGCTTGCAAACAAACCATATCCCTCTCAACCTTTTCATTCGACGGACCCATTCAACTGACATTACATTGTCAACCTGTGGGCCTGTGGGAATAAGTTATTTCCCTGCCTGGCAACCTGATTATGTTCCTCCATAATGGTGAAGTTTTGGAAGTCTGGTTGGCGCATGCGCTGTGGATTTGCGACTTGGGGTTGGGTTCACGCATGTGCGGCTGATACGCACGTGCCGACTAAGGGCCACTCAGCAAAGTCTTTGTGGAAGCGCCAACTAACAAGTCGCGCATGCGCACTGAAATTAAGATGGCTGCCCCCAGCCGATGGACCCTGAGAAACTGAGTCACAAAATCAATCTGCACATTTTGGGTCGTACGTGCCCTGTGTCTCTGTTCTCGTTTGATTTTAAAAATAGTCTCTAAGACTTCAGGGCTCCTCGCACAGGGGCAAATCTCCGACTTGCGTCCATTGTGGGACCTTTCGGGTTTCATTACGGTCGCAAGTCGGGGAGGACCTGTCGGGAGTCATTGGGTCGCTTAGGAAGGGATGGAAAACAAATCTGAAGGAGTTTAGAGATAGTTATTATTTTAATTGCAGAAGTTTAGAAACAGTTATTATTTTAATGTTAGGAGTTCTGAAACAGTTATAGAAGGTAGAAAAACAGCAGAACAGAGTAAACAAGATAACAGAGGAATTTAAGAAATATGCACGTACACACACAAAGAGCTTGTTTAATCGGGGGTGGGGAAAGGAGGTGTGAGTACGGGATAGGAGAAAGTCGGAGTCAGTCAAGAGTCAGGTGAAGAGGGCAAAGTGCCAAACCAATCCAAGAAGGATAAATGTAGGAAAAATGTAAGGGGAGGTGAATTGAAAAATGTATAAAAACAAAGAAGCTTCCCGCCCTCGGTGTACTTTCCCGAGGTAGGGGGAGAGTATCCAACCTTGCAATGTTGTAAATGTAAATAAATGTTCTTTGTTCTCAACTTTTGTCTCGAGCAGATTTTGTGAATGTGAAGCCACTTCTCACAAATCCATTTTTCTTTGCTTCCCAATGCTCATAGAATGAGTCTGATTCCATCCGTTTTTCCTGTTGTTGTATCACATTCTTCATAAAGTTAGATGTTATTTTTTAAAGTAGTGTCACCTGAACAATAATGCTCCAATCCTTCTGATCCTGATGTACCAAGTGTTTAAAATGCAATGTTTCTCAGTTACTTGTCCAAATGCCTTAAAAATATAGGGACTTTGGTGTTAACAATACAGAGTCAATATTTCACTAATCCTTTTGAATTTATGATCTCTGGGATTTCTCGTCAAGTTTTCTATTTAGGTTGGTGTATCTTGCAGACCTGTTTGGTTGCAGCAAGTAAGAAGTTATCGCCTTGTAGCATCCGCTGTGGCAGCGCTACCACATACTGTTTTAAATTCCCCACGTGTGCTCGCTGGCCCACCCACTTCTGGTGACGTACTCCCTGACTTCCATCTTTACGTCATTGTGTCGTGGAGTCACTCTCCAGCTGGCTGCCGCTATGTGGAAGTGTAGGGCTCCTCAGCCCATACATGGTGCTAGGAGTGGGCTCCTTCTCGGCAGTGAAGGGGAGTCTGTGCCATCTTGGATTATCCAAGTGTTGCAGCGATTTGGCCTCTTTTTGCTCACCTGGTCTCTTGACGCACCATAATCTCAGCATTTATAAGGGGGAAATTCTTTCAATGTTTCATTCACTTTTATTACAGAATTCTTCCTAGATTATCTGTGTAACATTGAATGTTATGGGTTTTCATGAACAGGGATCATGATTTTACTCATAATTTGGTGAGCAAATAGATGGGACATTTTTACTAATGCCCCATGGGAATCGAAATAAAAATGAAGTGACAAAATTTGGAAGGTTTGTTGACCCTTGTTTTTAAGCAGGATGTCAGGATAACCTTCATCTTGCTTGCTGAATTAAAATGTGATTTGTCAGTTCTTAATGGCAGCTGCCATATTGGCATTGCAAGGAGAGATGGGAAATGGGTCAGGTCCTTGGTGGTCCCAGTAATGCAACGTAGAAAGATGTCACGGGGCTGAATGTGGTTTAGGGAGGGTGAGGGTATTAATTTTTAGGAAACGTATGTGGCCAGCCACCTATCAATATTTTTTGTCAAACAGAAACTGCTGCTGGTAGAAGCCATTTCCTACTTTGAACAGGCCCAATGTCAATATCCAAGCACATATTGTTAAGAGCCCATAGGATCCCAAAACCCAGCAGCAAGAGACATTCACCAAGACAAGTGGTTTTTAAAACAGAAGTTATTTTTAATCAAATTTAAACATGAAATTAGAATGAAACTTTAAATTAACTCTATACTTAACTAATCCAAATGAACCCCCTTCTAATTCTAAGCGCACATGTTTGTAATGTGTATAAATTTAAGAAAAGTTCTTTGGTTCAAGGTTCAATCTCACTTCTCCTTCTTCCAAGTTCTCTGGATGCCCAGCCTCCCCCTCGCCCTACAACTCCCCCTTCACCCTCCCCCTTACCCCTGCCTGGCCCCGCCCCCTCCCCTCATTCACCGCCCCCGCCCCCTCCCCTCATTCACCTGCCCCGCCCGCTCCGGGCTCCCGCCCCTCCCATCCCCCTCCCTCTCCCTCATCCCCATCCCCTCCCCGCCCCCTGCACCGACCCCTCGGCTCCACCCAAACACCCCGCTGGTACCGGCCACTCCTGGGTGGGGCCCGGCGGGCTGCGGGTCGCCCGCTTGCGCGGCTGAGGAAGGTCCCGGCGCTGCCGCCAACTTCATCCCATTCGCGCCCGCGGCGACGCGACGGACCCCGAGCAGATGACGCCGCCACCAACGTCCCGCCTCCTCACTGCAAGAGCCAATCAGCCCGCGAAACCGCCCATCAATCCAACCCGACTTTAGCGTCCAATCCCATAGCGGCCTCACCCAATCAACCCATTGGCTCGCGCAACTGAAGCAACCAATCAGCGAGAGAGCGAACACACAGGTGAACCCAATCAGCATCGCAAGACAGAAATCAAAGGCAGTGGAAGGAGCAGGAGACCTTTCGGCCCTTCCACTTACAACTACCCCAACACTCAATCTAATCCTTGGGAAACACAGGATCACTTTGTCTTGGCTCCAGGATTCCTCTGATCTCAAGAAATACATTGTACCCCAACTGCAAGGGAAACTATTTATTATCAAACTTTCCTTTATATTTATTACCGCTTCCAATTTAATGGAGGACACAAGTGGTTGTGTCAGCCAGCTGGACCGCCTCGGGGAACCTCATGGAGCAGGCAATCTTGGTGAGAAGGTAACTCATCCCGCGGTAGGCCGGTAGTGACCCTACAATGTCATTGTAGATGTGGCTGAACCTATGTGGTGCTGGCTCGAATGTCTGGCATGGTGCCTTCACGTATGTCTGTATTTTGGTCATCTGGCAGAGTGTGCAGGCCTTGGCCCACTGACAACCTGTTTTTGAAGGCTCAGCAAGACCAACCGATTGACCACCATTTTGACAGTACTGATGGCTGGGTGCGTCAGATTGTGCACCTCATCATAAAACTGCCATCTCAATGCTGTCGGCACGATGAGGTGGGGTTTGCCATTGGAATGTCGCAGAGGAGCGTCTACTTACCAGGATCAATGTTAACATCCTCCAGCCTGAGCCTGGACACTGCTCTCTTGCTTGCAAGGATCTCAGGGTCATCCTGCTGTCCCCTGCCGAGGGCTAAGTAGTCTATTCACTGGGACAGGGCCTGGATAGACTTGATTGCGGGGATGGGGCAGTGCATCACCCATGATGTGTTGAATGTCGGTAGTGAACTCAGACTCATATGAGAGGAGTCGCTGCTGCTTGGCCGGCCACAGGTCCAACACTTTATGGAAGGCAAAAGTTAATGGCTTCTGGTTCATGAAGACACTGAATTGTCTACCTTCCAAAAATACCTTAAGTGCCTGACTGCCAGGTACAGCACCAATTGCTCTCAGTCAAAGACGCTGTATTTGAGTTCAGGTGGCCAGAGATGTCTGCTAAAGAAGGACAGGGGCTGCCATTCCCCTTTGATGAATTGCTCCAGTGCACCCCCTACTGCTGTGCAGGAAGTATCTACTGTGAGAGTGGTGGGTGTCTCTGGCCTGGCGTGTACCACAAGGGTTGTGTTGGCCAGTGCGTCCTTGGCCTTCTGGAACGCCTCTAAATCCTTTTGTCCCAGGTAATGTCTTTACCTTTCTCCGCATGATGTGGGCCACGGGGGGGCGTGGCAAGATGGTGTAAGGATCAGACGTGCCTTCCAGTCCTCTCCTGACTCTATCTTAATGTTTTGTCTAGAAATGCCCGTTAAAATTCTTTAAAAGTTTAGATAACTTCAGTGATGTTAATTTAACTTATGATGGTAAAATTGGTGGAAAAGAGCAAAAAAAAACGACAACAGATTATCAAAAAACTACATTTTCCAAAAGTTCAAGTTTTGGAGCCTACCTACAGGAAAGACATCGAGACTCAGCCTGAAATGGATCCCAAGAGAAAGGTACAGCTTTCGGATGTAGAGTTCAATATTACATCGGTAGAGCCCTCTAAAGTGGGCGCCAAACAGCCTTTAGAACAAAGAGTTACTCAGGTTCGCACATGTGCAGTAGCATCTGACGGCAATGTTATGAATGAACCACTTGTAGTAACATCAGTTGAAGTACCGGCTGGGGAAAGGCATTTGTCAACTGTAGCGGTGGCACTGCAAACTGCACCTTTTGAGATAAAAGAACCTATACAACTTGATGGACTGGGGAAAACCCCGGCCAGCGTCCTCCAGTCATTGCTGGAGAGGCTGTGGCTGGGGTTTCCACACGCAGCTATACTACAAGGAAGGCAACCAGAATGAAGGAAGCAAAAGAAGACCCTTTGGTTATGCAGAAGAAGCAAGAATCTGTTGAGCCAGAATCTCTTCCAATTGAAAAGATTCTTGTGAATCTTGAATCTAAATGATCTTATACAATGCAGGGATTATCCAAGATTATGACTGAACTTGGTACTAGGTTTAATACTCTGTGGTGAAAATACATTCTCAACAGATGGCTGAGTTTGGAGCTTTTAAGCTTGAAGTGAGAGATAAATTTAATTCGTGTGAAGAAGATATAGACGAAATACGAGATCATGTTTCAGATGTGACCAAAATGGTCAAAGACTTACAAACTCAAAATAAAAATTTGGTGAAAAAGATTGATTATTTGGAAAACCAATCCAGACGGAACAATATAAAGATTATTGGTTTGCCGGAAGGAATGGAGGGACCAGACCCAAGAAAATTTTTTACTGAATGGATTCTGCAGGTGCTGGGTCAAGAACATTTCCTGGAAGGTATAATACTGGAACGTGCTCACAGAGGCTTGCGTAGAAGACCTATTTCAGGTCAAAGTCCAAGACCTGTTTTGGTTCGTTGCTTGAATTATTACGACAAGAAATAATTTTACGAGTGGCTATTAGAAATGCACAACAGAGAAAATCACCCTTGATGATTCAAAATAATCGAGTTTTCTTCTATGCGGATTTGAGTCAAGAAGTTATGTTCCAATGACGGGAATTCAATTCTGCTAAAGAGTTGTTGTGGAAGAAAGGTTATAAGGCAACCTTTAGATATCCAGCTGTTTTGAAGGTTTTTCAAGATGGTTGCCAACCAAAGTTCTTTGATTCTCCAAAGGAAGCTATAGCATTTGCTCAAGAGCTGCCAATTACTCGGTTTCAACAGAGACTTAGTCCACCGCGATCTCTAAGGAGACAAGAGATGGAAGAAAAGAGCCGTGCTACAAGAAGGAATGGTTGTAATGGTGACTCGGCAGTTGGAGCTGATTAAAAGAAGAGTTGTTCTTTTTTTTTAATTTTTTTTAAAATATTAAATAATGATGATGTTAGTTTAAGATGAAGTGAGAGTTGGGGGAGAGAACTGGATGGGCACTATTTCCTGAAAGTCATCTGCTACGTGTGAGTTATCTCACACCCATTTTTTTGGGAGTTACCGCATTGCGCGGTTTAGACGGGAGGGGGTATTTTTAACCTCCTACCTGTTTTTTTTTTCCTTTTTTTGTATTATTAGATTAAAGAGTTAAGGGTTTTCTTTTGTGTTTATAAAAAAAAGCATAAGAAAGTATTTGATTGTTTAAAAAACTAAAAATTCATGTGGTTTTTTTTGTAAAGTTTATTCAGTAGATAAGGAATATTTGAAATTTAAATGTGAATGGGATGGATAAGTTTTTTTTAAATATTTTTTCTTTAACTTTAAGGTGAAAGGAGTGGTAATTCTGGTGTATATTATTTTGCTATTTTAGTTATAGAACGAAGGGAATAATGGTGAAAGTTATAAATTGAATTGTACAATTCTTAATGAGGCTTGAATTTTGTTTGTGGTTTATGCTCCATTTGTTGAAGATATAGATTTCGTTGCAGATGTATTTTTATATTTGGATATCTGAATTTTAACGTAATGATTGGGGATATTTAAATGTGGTTTTGGAGCTTTTATTGGGTAATTATTCAAGGTTAAAAGGGAAAAATGGTGGAAGAGTACTAAAATTGAATTGTACAATGTTTAATGAGGTTGGAATTTTGTTTTAAGATGGCAGTTTATGTGACTAATATGATGATAGATGTGAAGTTAGTTGATATTTGGTGAAGGTTTATCTCTATTGAGAAAGTTTTATTTTTCATCTTTTTTTTTCTCATGCTACAATTTTTTTTAAAGAATTGATTATTGTTTCAGAATTTTTGATAGACAATGTTACTGATTTTACTATTTTTTTATATTAAGTTTGTTAATTATATGTTTCATCTTAACTCTGTTAAATATATGCATTTAAGTTTGATTTAAATATGTTTTTTAAGTCTGATATCTTAGTATTAATTACTTTTCTTTTTGTTAGTATTTTAATTGGTTATGTTTTTGTTTTTTTTGTAAGTGGGTTTTTTTCTCACATATATTATTAACTTTATTAATTCTTCACTCTTTATTTTGGGGGGAAGTGGGGGTTGGACTAATTTGAGTTGGGTTATTAATGTGTAATAATTATTGGGGAGGGTATAGTTTATTTAGATTACTGATACTGTATTGTAATTTTATTATTTAGTTCTTAATTTTTAAATGTAATTCTATATGTTATTCATGTTATAAAATCTTAAATAAAGTTTAAAAACAAAAAAATGATGTCGGCCACAACCGGTATGAATCGGTGATAAAAATTAATCGTACCAGTGAATTCTTGCAGCCCCTTCATTATGTGGGGTTTGAGGAAGCACTTAACAAACTCTATCTTTTCAAGCAGGGTTTAGTTCCGTGCCTGTTGATTTGACTCCCAAGGAAGTCGAACGTTTCCAACCTGAACTAGCACTTAGCAAGGTTTATATCGTAAGTCCAAATTCCCGCAGCCAGGCGCACAGTCACATTAGACGGTCTCTGTTTAGCTTCATTGCCACCACTTTGACATCTTGCGGTTACTGCCACCCTCTGCTGTTGGAGAATATCCTCCTTGATCTCAGCCCCTCAATGTAACTAAGAACCCCTAAAATGTCCCTAATGTTTTGGCCTTCATCACTACTCCTGGCAAGGCATTCTTGACACCCACAACTCTGGGTAAAAGAAAATACCCCTGATATCTCCCCTAAATCTTCCTCCCTTTGCTTTAGACAGATGTCTTCTAGTGTTTGCTACTCCCATCTGGGTTTCAGGCAAACTGAAGGGCATCTTTCACCGAGTTTCTGGTTTTCCAGCAGTTCTGGATGTCTATCTCTGGATGCTCTGCTCCGTGGACCACCCCGCAGTATCCCATCTAGTCCTGGAGTCTCTGTGTCAGCAATGCTCTGCTGACCACTGCCTGATGGCTTTGTGGTCAAATGTGTTTGTCTATGAAACCGTTCCCAGGAAGGTAAAGGGGCAAAGTCCTGCTGACTGGAACATTGTGCAGCACCAGGGCCAGGCCAATCTTTCGCAACACCTGAGCCAGGTAGAACCTCAGCACAGAGCAGCATTTGGTGCCCTTGCACTTTGGTTACAAGCACAGCCACACACAATTATGGTCATGCTGGTTACACCCTTGTCCCCATTGATTGATGATGTACACGGTCCTTCTCCAGACTCTATTCATTTTGGACCCCCACATGAATTGAAATTTGTTTTGGGAATTGACAGGGTGGTGGTGTGGGGATGGGCCAAACATGGCCCACGTGCAGCAGGACCGAAAGTTCCTTGCACATTGCACCTGATAATCAGGTTTTACCCGAATGACAGAGATGGGTATCTGTGTGGTTCTCCCTGTCTCCTGGACATGGGGGTCTTTGTACTGCTCCCCATCTCCTTAAGTTGGTGCTTTGTTCTCCACCACCCCCACAAGAAATCCAAGACCCCTGGATGGAGGGCAGAGGCGCAGAGAGATCAGTGAGAACATGGGTAGTTTCAACAGGGTGGGGTCCATCCAGGCGCCTGATAACAGGAGGAACCAAGTGGGAAGGAGGATGCAGGGCATTCGATAGCAGGACATTGCAAGAGAGTGGATTCCTCGAACTCTTCAGGGGAGAAGGCGCTGGTCGATCCATCGGTTTAGGTGGGGCAGGGTATAGACATGGCAGCTGACTGGAATTGTCAGCGGGTTACTGAGACCTGGGAAAGGAGGGGAAGGAGGGTGCAGTAGTGTTCTGAGAGTGCTGAGGGAGAGGCAACATGGTTGCCACCTCAAGGCAACGGTCCCCTGATTGATTGCAGGGATGGGCTCTGTAAATAGACTCATAGATATCCAGCACAGAGCATCTTTGTCGCCCTGCCATCAGGAAGGAGATATGGAGGAATAAAAGCAGAGCAGCCAGGGAGGGAAATAGCATTTTCCCACAGGCCATGAGATTAACAAGGCAACATGAGCTGGATGGGAGCTAAGAATGAAAAGGGTGAGAGGAATATGGACTGATTACAACAGCTCAGCTAGCAGGAGAGAGGGGCTGAAGGGCCTGTTTATGTTTTCTCTATCTGGACCAGCTTTTGAGTTCAAGCTTTAAAAAACCCAATCATTTTTAAATTTAATATCAATGGTACAGAATGAATCAAGAGACAAGATGTCTGTCCAGCAGCAAGCGTCGAAGGCACTTCCTGAAACGGAGGCTCTGAAACCACAGGGAGGTTCTGGACGGAAAGAGGCCCAGCTTCTTCTGGAAGGAGGAGAGGAGAGGCAGGGGAAATGCGGGGGAAGGGAAGGGGAGGGGAGGGGCTAGGGATGCCGTCCACCGTTCACCTCCCCTTTCCTCTACACCGTTCCCCTCCCCTTTCCACTGCCCGTTCCCCTCCCACATCCCCTCCCCCTTCCAGTCCCCAGTTCCCGTCCCCCGCTCGCCTCCCCCATTCCCCTCCCCCTTCCCTTCCTCCTACTCCTAACCCTAACCCCAAACAAAATCCTAAACCTAACCTTAACACTACCGATACCCCCTACCACCACTCCACGTCCCCTAACTCTACCCCCACCCCATCCACTAACCCTAACTTTATTCCTACGCCTATGCCACCCCCTAACCCCAACCCTAATGCTACCCACCATCCCCTAACCCCAAACCTCACTCCTCCTCTACCCCCCTGCTCCTACCCCCTTCCCCTATACCTAACACAAGCCCACTTCCCCGAACTATAGACCTAACCATAAACCAAGATATAGCCCTACCCCATGTCTCCTAACACTAACCCTAACTCTACCCAACTTCCCCAACCCTAAACTAAACCCTATCCCTATCCCTTACAACCTACCTCCTTCCCCTAACCCTACCTCCTACCCCTTCCCCATACCCGCACCCCCTACAACTATCCCCTTCCCCTAACCATACCTCCTACACCTTCCCCATACCCACACCCCCTACAACTACCCCCTACCCTATCCCTTACAACCTACCCCCTTCCCCTAACCCTACCCCTTCCCCATACCCGCACCCCCTACCACTATCCCTACCCTATCCCTTACAACCTACCCACTTCCCCTAACCCTACCTCCTACCCCTTCCCCATCCCCGCACCCCCTACCACTACCCCCTACCCTACCCCTTACCACAACCCCTACCCTTACTCCCTTCCACTACCCCCTTTCTCCTACCCCCTTCCCCTCCCCCTCCTTCCCCTAGGTTAGGGGTAGGAAGGGGAAAGGGAAGGGGGAGGGGAAGGGGAGGAGGAGAAAGGGAGGGGAAGGGGGAGGGTTAGGGGAGGGAATGGGGGAGGGGAAGGGGAGGGGGAAAGGGGAAGGGAAGGGCGGAGGGGAAGAGGGAGGTGAAGAGTGGAGGGCTGGGGTTAGGGCATAGGTGTGAGGGCAGGGGAAGGGGAAGATGAGCGGGAGGGGGTTGGGATGGAGGAGGGGTAGAGGAGAAGAGGGGAAGTGGGTGAAGGGACATGGAAGAGGCAGGGAATGGGGTTGGCAGGGCCAGAGGGATACGACGGGGAGGGGTTCAGGCCATCATGATGTTGTCCGTCCTCTGTTCAGCTGGGATGCGAGGTTCTTCTGGACTCGTGTCTTGTCTCTGAGATCGCTCCTTCTCCTGGGAAGAGAAATACAAGTGATAGAGATACTGTCTCTGAGGCCTGAACTCAATGACTTTGGAGGGTCCCAACACTTCCCCCATCATCCCCCCTACCCCTGAACCCTCCCCTCCCTCACACCAGTACTCTCCATTTTTCTTGAATTCCTGTCCATATTAAAATCCTTTTCATGCCTTTTTTGGACAAGCCTCCGCTACTACCCCGACAATGCATTCCAGCCACCCACTACATTCTGTGTGAATAAAATGTACCCCTCACGTCTTGCCTAAATTTCCCTCAGCTCACCTTAATTAGACGTCCTCTGGTATTCTCGCCCCAGGAATGCACACAATATTCCAAGTGTGGTCTGACGAGAATTTTATACATCTGCAACGATACCTCTCGGTTTTTGAACTCAATCCCCTGACTCCTGAAGGCCAGCACACAATACACCATCTTAAACTCCCTCTCAATTTGCACAGCAACCTTGAGTGATATATGGAGCAGGATCTAAATATTTCTCTGTCCTGCACACTGTTCATAATCCTGCCATTAACCAAGTGCTCTGCCCACACATTCTTGTAATCCGCATTCAATGAAGATATTGGTCTATATGAAGCTACTTTTAATGGGGCTCCAACCTTCTTTGGAATAACTGTTATTCGTGCTCTTGAAAATTACTCTGGAAATAAACCTGGACCAGTTGCTTATTTAAGTACATCTGATTTACAGGATTGAACTCCATCTGTCACTTCTCTGCAAACTGGATGACCTATGACAACCTTCTACACTGTCTACAACATCTCTACCTCTGTGTCATCCCCTGACGTACCCACCCTTCCACTCCCATCATCATTCATAAAAATCACAAAGAGCAGGGGTCCCAGAGCAGATCCCTTTGGAGCGCCACTAGTCATTGTTCCATCTACTACTACCCTCTGTTTTCTGCAGACAAGCCAATTCTGAATCCACACAGCCAAGGCTCCATGGATCCCATGCCTCCCGACATTCTGAATGAGGCCTCCGTGGGGATCTTGTCAAGCACCTTACTAAAATCCTCGTGCAGCACATACAGACCTTTACCTTCATCTATCTCCTTTGACACCTCCTCTAAAAACTCAATTTGACTCGTGAAGCAGGACCTGCTCCTCACAAAACTATCCATGAGTTTCCCCAGCATGTTTGGGCATTGCCCTCGGCCCCAGAATCTGCAGACTTCCTGGCGAGTCCCTCCCTTACCCCTTCCCAGAGCTTCCGCATCCATTAGAACATCAAGCATTGCTGCCCAGTACAGGCCCTTTGGCCCATAAAGGCTGTACTGACCTTTGTAAATGTTCTCCACAACCTTTACCTGTACCACACCCATAGGAACATAGGAAGTGGGAACAGGAATAGGACAAAAATGGCCTATCGAGCCTGCTCCGCCATTCAATACGATCATGGCTGATCTAATTTATGACCAAACTCGACCTATCCTGCCTTCTCGCCATATCCCCAAATTCCTCTATCATGTAAAAATTCTGTTCCCTTACATCCACATGCTCGTCTCAGAGACTTTTATATGTACCTATTCTACCAACCGCTACCACTTTCTCTGGTGACGCATTCAAAGCTCTCACAACTCTCTGCATAAAAAAAATCTCCCCTCACCTGAAGCGGATGCTCTCTGAGATTTGCACCTGACACTTTAGGAA
Organism: Narcine bancroftii; assembly: GCF_036971445.1. Lineage (NCBI taxonomy): Eukaryota > Metazoa > Chordata > Chondrichthyes > Torpediniformes > Narcinidae > Narcine > Narcine bancroftii. The sequence goes on along the minus strand of NW_027211995.1, from coordinate 392,897 downwards.
AGGTTTCTGGCTGTTCATTCCATCTAAGGCCCCCACAATCTTATTTAGAATAAGTTATTAAGCTGTGGATGGGGCAAGTTGGGAGAGGGAGGAGGGGAGAGAGCTGGTGGGGGAGGGGTGAGAGCTGGTGGGGAGGGGACAAGGCCGTGTTGTGGAGAGGGATCAGGACCGCGTTGAGGTGGTGAACGGACAGACATGGGTGGATCTACCTGCCGAAATAAAGGAGCAATAAGAAGGCCATCTCGGGATCTACCAGCATCTTCTGGGGCTTGATGTCTCAATGGAAAACCCCCTGAGGATGGAAGTAGGCCATGCTCTGCTACAGCTGGTACATGAACATCTGGCAACACAACGATATAACATGACCCACTCTGCCTCCACACTGGCCGGGTCTATATCCTGAGGGTAAGGGGAGGTGGGTGACGGGCCCCTCCCTGCCAATCAACATCCATCCTCATCATCCTCTCCACCCCTCTCCCCTCACTACCCTTTCTCTCCTCACCAATACCCATTGAGACCCTCATGCACCCTTCATCGATATCCAGTCCCCAGCGAGACTCAGCCAGTAAACTCCTTCATATCCTCCAACCCCACCATCCAAGCTTGCCCCAGTGGACAACTTGACAACCCAGACCCACAACCACCTTGATGTAGATCATGGGAATGGGATGCTTGGCCTTGTTGAAGTGCTGGACCATGCAGTGAACCGTCTTGGGAACATAGTCCAGACCCAGATTCAAATAAACCTGCTCTTCCTCTTGGACACAATACAAACATGTCAGCTGGATTTACCCTCCAAAACCCCGTGCCTCTCCCAACAGGAGTGCCAGCCCCTCCTGCTCTCTGTAGGCCTGATGCCCCCACTGCTCAACACAACATGGCATGAATCCAAGGGCTCAGCGAGCAGAGCGTCAACAGGCTGTAGTGGACCCGTCCGCTGCCCCATCATTCGGCTTCTGGTGAGACTGCACAAAATGTGCAGCTCTGACCGCCCTCCCTCGTGAGGCAAGGATTCACCGGGGGAGAAAAACCATTGACGTTTCGAGATGAGAAATGTTTGCAGCCGGGTGTTGGCTGGGGTCGAATATGTGGAGGCTGAGTTGTTCGGACGATTCAGAGCAGGCGTTGATTTGGAGGCGCACCAAAAGGTGCCAAAAGTGAGTTATGGGGGAAAGTACATTCGTGAAATGAATTGGGGAAACAGACTGGAGTGGCTGAGTGGCCGAATTTGGCGACCTTGTCTTGTGGTCTTGGCTGCTGCTGTCTGGAGTTGAAATGGCAAGAGGTCATGAGTTAATGGGTGAGGAGCAGGGCAGCTAGCGTCAAGGAGTCGGCACTGGTCAGATGGGCAGGATGGAGGCAACAGAGAGACTGCAGCGAGACAGATCGATTGAAGGAATGGGGAAGGTAGCAGCAAATGATATGCATCAGAGTGAGGGTGGGGTGGGTGCAGGTGGATCTTACCTTGACTACAGAGGAGAAGTTGAGAAGAGGGACAATGATAGTGTGATCCAACTTTCGCACGATCTGCAGTTTGCGGTTCTATGGCGAGAGAAGAACATCAGCAAGGCTGGGCGATGGGTCGGGGCCCTGAGGGGAAACTTGTCCAAGTTGAGGGAGGAGGCGGGGAGGAGATTTGTCAAGAGGTCAGAGGTGGGGAACTCCAAGGGAGGCCGAAGTGGGGGACTTTTCGAGAGTCAGTGGGGGGGACTTTTCGTGTCGCTGGAGTGGGGACTCGTCAGGGGGTTCAATGAAGTATCATTTCAGTTTTTATGATTGTTTTCCCAGCTTCTACTAAACAATGAATTTGCAGAAAATCTTTGATATTTGCCAGGTGTGTGTGTGTGTGTGTGTGTGTGTGTGTGTGTGTGTGTGTGTGTGTGTGTGTGTGTGTGTGTGTGTGTGTGTGTGTGTGAGTGTGTGTGGGGTGGGGGGTTGTGTGTGGGGAGGGGGGCTGCTGTTGTGGGTTTGTGTGACTTTCTCTGTTTCAACCCCATGGCTGCTTTGGTCTCTGTCAGATGCTCCTCTTTCCACCCACCCTTCAAAAATGTGTTTAGGGTGTTTGTCAATTGGGTGTAATTGTGTGAAACGGGCTCATGTGTCGCAAGGGCCTGTGAACGTGCTGTAGGCCCTAAAGTTAAATATCAGGGTTTTTCATTTCCACACAACTGCTCCTCCCCCTCACCTTGAATCTCTTGTCTTGCAAGATCTTATTGATGGCAATCAGCTCTCCGGAGTCCACCAGCCTTGCCTGGTACACCACACCGAAAGATCCATTGTCGATGATTTTATCATCTGTTCAGGACACCACCTTGGGGACGTTAGGTCCATGACACGGTGTGGCCACCTCTGTTGTGACCTTATTGCCATGTCCTCTGGGGCAGAAGCAGCAGCATTTACACACCCAGAGGGTACACAACAGGTCATTTATCCCAACACAGCCTTGCTGTCCAAGTTAGTCTCTACCCCTCCCTCTAACTCCCTTCCAAGGGTCACCTAAATGTCAGAATTGATCCTCTGGTGGTTCGTTCCAGCTTCTCTCAGTAGAAATATTGCCACCCCAGGTCCTTCTATGATCACTCTCCTCAGACTGAGGCCAGTTCTGCAGCCGTTCACTTTGTCTACAACCCTCCCTCCATGAGAAGATCGGGTCATCTTGACCTTCAGCACGTCCCGGGGAGATGAACCACTCTGAACCCTACCACGGGTTTAGCAGAAGCCCTCCACATTCCCAGAAGCTCAGCAACACCGTGATCTTCCATGATGCAAGCGAGACCTCGTCGCCTGAGGGAACAGGTGGTGCGGAGAGAGCCCCACGCTTCACCGCTCAACTCTGTTGGGTCTGCCGCAGCAGAAACACTTTCTAGCACCTTGATCCAGGTCCACTGGGGGAAAGAATCCTATCCCGGTTGGGGGGGTGTGGGAGTGTATGCAAGGGTGGAAGGGATCTTGTAACCACGGGGGGGGGTGGCGGGTGGAGGAGCGGTCGTGTCTCTCAGTGGACAGATCCCATTCCAGGTGGAGGGGGAGCTCTGTCCCATTTCTGTTGAAAGGTCTGCCTTCCATCCCCCTCGCAACTTCTCTTCTCCCTCAGACACCTCACACTCTCCCCTGCCCCGAATCCTCTACCGCACTCTCATCCCCCACCCAACACCACCCCCATGGTTTCCCCAGTGCTTTCCGTCCCCTCGCACCCCATCCCCCCAGCTCAACCCTATGTCCCCTATCTCTGATCCAATCTCCCTTGACATTAGCCTGTGGTGCTACCCCGTTCCTTTGTTCTCCCCTCCTGTCCTACAGACCCCATCCCTGTATCCCCTCACATGCCATTGTTCTCCCCCCCCAGTCCCCTCCAGCTGCCTCATAAAGTGCCCTGCACTCAGGATGGGGAGAGGGGATTAAATGTAGCCTCCATTCTCTCCGCCCACACTGGGTAAAGGATGGTGCCAGAGGAGTCTCTGTCACAGTAGGGGAGCATGTAACAGGCTCTTTATCTCACCCATGGGTGCAGGGTGCTTCCAAACACAACCCTGTTGATCAGAGGGTCCCTGGGATGATACAGCGTCCTACTCCGACACGTGGGCCAGAATCCCCTTCCAGGAGAGACATCTTTCTTTTGTTGCTGTGCCATGGCACGACTCAGCTATGGCTGCCCCATGCAGTGACATCATCACCCCCTCTGTGTCATCATCTCCCCCCTCTGTGACACCTCCCCTCTCTGTGACACCACTAGTGTAATGGGCAGGGACATCCAACCATTTAAATACTCCTCAATTTCCCCAAGCAAGGGGAGAATAATTCAGCTGGTCTAAATTACTCGTTGTTATCTATTCTAACTCCTAGATATTTGATTCCATTTTGCCTCCACTTTAGTTGACTATTTTCTTGACATTGGCTCTAATCCCCCTTCCTAAGTGACATGATTTTGCACATATCCCAAAAGAACTTATACCCAGAGATCTCCCCATAGTCCTCCAGGGTGGAGCACAACTTGGGCAATGAGTGTGTCAGGTCTGTCAGATTTATCAGAACAACTTCTGCAAATAAATTGATTTCATGCTCTTCCTGGCCTGTTCTGAAACCTTTAATGCCTGAATCCTGGCAAATGGCCTCGGCTAATCGCTCCATGGCCAGTACAAACTCACTCACTGGGGGAGTGGGGGAGGAGTCAGACCTTGATTGGCATGCCTGTTGGCTACATCTGTCCCTCTCATCTCGACATCAGTGGATCAGGTTGGGGGAGTCTGTGCTGGCTCCTGCAGTGCACAGCAGCACTGCTGGACCACCTTTATCTCCTTATTTTCCTGGGCCCTCTCCAAATCTTTCCTTTCTATGATCTCACATTGGTTTCTCAGGAGAAACACTGGCAGCCAAAAGGCACCCTCTGATTCCCCTTAGATTTTAGGAACCCCGACTTCTTGAAGTGGGACCACACGTGGTGACCTATTTTCTCAAGATGTGGATCCAGGAGCTTGGACCAGTCTACCAGTTTGCCGTGGTCCGCCAGCATGCTTGCCAAGCTCCCCAACCCTGCACTCTCGTCAGTCCACCCGCAGTTCTCCCTGCCTGCACTCGATTTCCTGCCCCGATTCCAAAGCATCTCCACTGCAGCTGTGTTCAGTCGGAACTCGAAGGACCCTGCTCACTGCCCCAATTATTATGTGTGTGAAACTGATTCGAGGGTTCCCAAGGGTGGCGAATTTGAACACAGTTGTCTTTTATTGACACATGTAGTGAAGTCGCATGAGGAGTAAAAGACACACACAGACACAAACTCGCCGGATTAATCGATACACTTGCAACCACTCGTGGATAGAAGACTTGACAATCAACTTGTCACATATGATACCTTGAACAGGTCATTCATTCACTCATTGATCTTGGATGCCTGTGGGTGGTAGGGGATATGCAGGTGGCCCCAAATACTTGGCATCACCACCCATTGCTGGTCGGACGTTATCCGATAGGGTATTCCACATATGGAGCACGCTAAAATGGTGCTTGGTCGGCCCGCTGGCAGGACATCTGAGTATGTGCTGACCATCGTGAGAACATATCACTTTTTATTTTGGCAGGGGAGAGGCCTGATATGGTCAATTTATCAGACTTGGCCAGCTCCCGAACCCCAGCGAATGCGGCCCTTGGTTTTAATTGCTGACAAATAGGGCATTTGGCCATCACAGTTCTTGCAACATCATGAGACCCCCAGATCCTCTGGCCATCATAGTGCCCCCATATGCCCACATTTATGATGCACCAATGCTGCCAAGGCTCCGGGGTCTCTCTGCTTGGGGAAAAAAGTGGCAGAGCATATTTGAGCAGCTCAGTCCACAGTGGCATTGCGTCAGCTTCAGCGGTTTTCCTGGAGGTGTGTCCATCCACGTGGTGGACCCTGACTATTCTTTTGTTGTTCCACCTCTCAGAAGATCTGCCAGTGCTGTTGTCCTCAGAGCAGGCAGCCATGGATCTGCCTCCCTGTCTCCTGACGCCGACCCATCCACACTGACGTGCTGTTTGGCACAGCCCAGAAATCCTGTTGCACTGATCGGAAAAGAGGCTCCTGGGCCCGCCTGGTTGTCCCTTTTCGGATCAGTGCCACAGCTACCAGCTTGGACAGTTGGCTCTCCCCTCCACCTCACCCTCTTGTGTCAGTACTTTATCTGTGGTGGGCTGGAGCGCTCCCACCTTACACCACTGTTTTTCGCACCTCCACCAGCCAGAGCCGTCAGTAAACCAAGCTTTTTCCCTGCTGTCCAGCATCGAGGGTGTTGAACGGTTTGCCCCAGGCCATGGTGCCAAGCTCTTCTCGGGGTCATTCAAGTGGGAGGATGTCACTTTCGGGCAGGACATGATTTGTTCTTGCAAGTGGCTCAGCCCTTCGGGCCCGGCCTCTGTGCGGTCTGCCATGTACCACTTCTTCGGTCCGCTGTGAGTGGCATCCGCAGATTTAACCCATCACATGTTAGGGAGGTGTGGCTGGAGTGTGACTGTCTCTGCTGCCATCTGGTTCTCTGTGATGAACAGGCGAGCATCTGACACTCAGATGGGGAGTCGCGGGAGGCACCTTCCAGGAGGGAATTGAACAAGAAGCTGTGTGGGACTCGGCGACCTTGCCTCTTTTGCTCGAGGCTCTACTAGACCATTGTCTTCATTGCAGAGACAAGTCATTCAAAGGGTCTTCCAGTTTTGAGGGGTTGGGGATACTTGTGGTCAGTGGCAGTGGTGTTCAACAGCGTGTTTTGCCATTTAAGAAGCCATTTGTTGTTCAGGTCATCAATGAAGCGTAGAGTTTTTTTTTCAGGGCAACATTGTACAGTAGATGGAGGGGCAGGGTGAGATGGGGAATATGTTGGCACCAGTAACCCAAAAGACCCACAAAACTTTGTGCCTCAACTTGTTGGTGGGCACCGCAATGAGGATTTTGCTTTGAGCAACCATTGATATTTCTCTGCTGCCTGGATTCTCAGGAAAAGGACTGTTGGACTAGGAACCTGGACCTTTTCCAGGTGGTGCCTCCCTGGTGCCAGTGTCTGGGGTGTTGCTGCTGGTGTCCAAGACATCCTAAAGTGGGCCAGAGTTTGCGGTACATGGAGATACCAATGACATAGGGAGGAAGAGGGAAGAGTTCCTGAAAAGTGGGTCCAGGGCGTTTGGTGAGAGCTGAAAAGAAATAGCATGAAGGGTGTCATGTTGGAATGACTGTCTGGGCCATGCGACAGTGAGAGCAGGAACAGAATGAGGTGGAGGATAAAGGCGTGGCCTGAAGGTGCGGGTAAAGAGCTCCTTGAGGGCATCCTATTTGCCTTGCTCGGGAGGCTGATGTCGGAAGTCGATGAGCCTTGCTGCCATGTCCTGATGAGCAAGAACATCATGGAGGAGTAATGGATGTCATCAGCGGTGATCTCTTGGAGGTGGAACTGGTCCTTGGCCTGTTTGAACCCCACGTGTGGCTGCGACATCCAGAATGTTGACAGCTTCAACCAAACCATCTGAAGAGCCGCCTGGACCGTGATCTTCACATCCAACTGAAGGGCTGGGTCCTGCTGAGGTCACCACAGTAGCAGGCGCGCTCCCGCGAAGTCTGGATAGAATGACATGCACCCAAGAAGTGGAAGTGGAAGATAAGTTGCTTCAACAGGCAGCTCCAGCCTCGGGTTGGAAGGCGATCCTCCCGTTGCTCATTGATTCCCACCATGTGGGTCATCCTCTGGGATGAAGGGCATTGGCCCCAACGGGGTCTGCGCTGTCAGCGTGTTTGTCGGCTCTCTAGTGTAGTGGCTCGTGTCTCGGTTAACAGGCCACTCCAACTCGATATGTCAGAAGAATATGGAGCCCATATTTACCAAGGGTGGGTGTGGATATTTACATGAAACCCTGACACTCCCTTTCACCTGAAGGCCTCCGTTTATTCAATGAAACTTTAAAGTAACAGACACTTCTGTTGAGGCGAGAAGGGGAGAGGTTAGGATATTGGGGATGAAGGTGGGAGGTGGTTTCTTTATTCTTTCTTTTATAGATGCCACACATTAGATGAGCATTATTATTAATTGTGTGAATTTGTTGTGGTTTTAAGTTTATAAATATTTTTTTAAAAATGATCGGCAGGACCACGAGTGGCAGATAGAATCATGGGGACTCTCTCTCCCCAACCCACCCACCCCAAATATCAATGGGATAAACCGGGTTAATTGTCAACGTCGTCGAGGATCCCTTCCACCTGCCCACAGCATTTGGCAGCTCTTCTCATCAGGAAAGAGGTCGAGGAATATCGGAGCCAGTAGCACCAGGCCCAGAAACAGATTCTTCCTGCGAGCAGTGAGAATGGAGAATGATGGATGAACGGCTCAGACAAAGACTCCATGACTCTGCTATTGATTCAACAGAATTTATTTCTTTTTTGGGAGGGACTGCACGTGTATCATTTGTCTCTCTGTGCATAGGTCCGGTTGTGTGTTTGCAGAGGTTTCACCATGAACACAGTTTCCTCGGGTTAAATTTGAACGGGTACAGAGGAGCTTTCCTGGATTGGACAATGTATCTCATGAAACAAAGTTGACTGAGTTCGGGCTTTTTTCTTTTTCACCCCAAAATTAACTTTATTCTAAAATTATTGACCAAGAGGACAACTGTTCCATGTCTTTTCTCATCCTCGTGTTGCATGCCTATATTCCCTTCACTGCTCATGTTCTCTGTTTAACATCATTCCACCACTTTGCCACCTTGTGGTTACTCCCTGCACTCTGTGGTTGAAGGGGTTCCCCTTAGTCTCCGCCCCTTAAGACCCAGAGGATTAGAGTCCTTCCCCACAGCTCCCTCGTGTTGGCTGCGCCAAGCCTCAGTGCATCTCTCAGCAACCTGGACTAGGCCGGTGGGCAGCGTTCCCTCACCCACATCTCCATGTGCTAAAAGACCAGCAGGTTAACGTCGAACAGTTATGCCCTTCGGACCTCGATGTTGCGCTGACCTATCAATTCCAAGCAAAATAAAAACTAGACCCTTCCTCCTTCATAACCCTCCATTCTTGCAATGAAGGGAGTGCAGAGACAATTCACCAGGCTGATACCTGGAATGGCAGGAATTACTTATGAGGAAAGATTGCGCAAATTGGGATTGTTCTCACTGGAGTTTAGAAGATTGAGAGGGAATCTCATAGAGACATATAAAATTCTGGCAGGGCTGGACAGAATGGATGGAGATGGGATGTTTCCAATGGTGGGAAAATCCAGAACCCAGGGCCATGGTTTGAGAATAATAAGCAAACCATTTAGGACCGAGATGAGGAGGAATTTCTTTACCCAGAGGGTGGTGAATCTGTGGAATTCATTGCCACAGAGGGCAGTAGAGGCAGGTTCATTAAATATATTTAAGAGGGAATTAGATCTATTTCTTCAGTATAAGGATATTAAATGTTACAGAGAGAAGGCGGGGACGGGGTACTGAACTTTAAGATCAGCCATGATCTCGTTGAATGGCGGAGCTGGCTCGAAGGGTCGAATGACCTACTCCTGCTCCTATCTTCTATGTTTCCTTCATTCATGTGTCCAAGAAGCCCTTAAATGCCGCTAATATTTTAGCCTTCATCACCACTCCTGGCAAGACATTCCTGGCACCCACAACTCTGTGTAAAAACAAGTACCCCTGATATTGCCCCTAAACCTTCCTCCCTTTTCTAGTGTTTGCTTCTCTTATCTGGGTTTCCGTCAGACCAAAGGGCATCTTTCACTGAGATTCTGGTCTTCCAGCAGTTCTGGATGTCTGTCTCTGGATGCTCTGCTCAGGGTACCACCCCGCAGTATCTCATCAAGTCCTAGTCTCTGTGTCAGCAGGAATTCCATGCTGACCACTGCCTGATGGCCCTGTGGTCAACAGTGTTTGTCTATGCAACCATTCCCATGAAGGTGATGGGGCAAAGTCCTGCTGACTAGGACATTGTGTGGCATCAGGGCCAGACCAATCTTTCGCAACATCTGAGCCAGGTAGAACTTCAGCACATAGCGGCTTTTGGTGCCCTTGCACTTTGTTTCCAAGCACAGCCAAACACAATAGCCATGCTGGTTAGGGTTATGCCCTCATTGATTGACGACGTACATGGTCCTCCAGACTCTATACATTTTGGACCCCCACATGAATAGGAAATGTGTTTTGGGAATTGACAGGGTGGAGGTGTGGGGATGGGCCACACCTGCCTCACGTGCAGCAGTACCCGAGAGCTCCTTGCACCTGATGACCAGGTTCTACCGGATTGATAGAGTTGGGCATCTCTGTGGTTCTCCATGTCTCCTGGAACTGGGGGTCTCCTTACTGCTCCCCATCTCCTTGAGTTGGTACTTTGTTCTCCACCATCACCACAAGACAACCAAGACCCCTGGATGGAGGGCAGTGGTGTAGAGAGATCAGTGAGAATATGGGTAGTTTCAACAGGGTGGGGTCCATTCTGATTACAGGAGGAAACCAAAGGGGAAGGAGGATGCAGGGCATTCGATAGCAGATGGGGCAGGGTGTAGACATGGCAGCTGACTGGAATTGTCAGGGGGATACTGAGACCTGGGAGAGGAGGGGAAGGAAGGTGCAGTTGTGTTCTGACGAGAGAGTGCTGAGGGAGAGGCAACATGGGTGGAACCTCAAGGCAAGGGACCCCTGAATTTTTTGCAGGGATGGGCTCTGTAAATAGACTCCCAGATATCCAGCAAAGAGCATCTTTGTCCCCCTGCCATCAGGAAGGAGATATGGAGGAATAAAAGCAGAGAAGCCAGGGAGGGAAATAGCTTCTTCCCACAGACCGTGAGATTGACAAGGCAACATGAGCTGGATGGGAGCTAAGAATGAAAAGGTGGAGAGGAATATGGACTGATTACAACAGCACAGCCAGCAGGAGAGTGGGGCCGAAGGGCCTGTTTCTGTGTTGTCTATCTGGACGAGCCTTTTGAGTTCAAGCTTTAAAAGACCAAACCATTTTTAAATTTAATATCAACGGTATAAAATGAATCAAGAGACAAGATGTCTGTCCAACGTCAAGCGTCGAAGGCACTTCCTGAAACGGAGGCTCTGAAATTACAGGGAGGTTCTGGCTGGTATGAGGCCCGGCTTCCTCTGGAAGGAGGAGAGGAGACAGGGATAATGTGGGGGTAGGCGTGGGGAGGGGAGGGGGTAGCGATGCCTTCCTCCATTCACCTCCCATTTCCTCTACACCGTACCCCTCCTCATTCCCATGCCCATTCCCCTCCCCCATCACTTCCCCATTTCCCGTGCCCTGCTCGCCTCCCCCGCTCCCCTCCCCAACCTAACCCTAACCCCTAACAAACTCTATCCTTAACGTTAACACTACCGATACCTTTAAACACTACACCACGTCCCCAACCCTAACTCTTATTTCCACTCTGTCCCCTAACCCTATCCCTACGCTGTCCCCTAAACCCAACCCTAATCCTACCCACCTTCCCCAAACCCCAACTCACACCCCACCTCTAACTCCTACTCCTACCCCCTTCCCCTAAACCTAAAACAAGCCCACTTCCCCAAACTCTAAACCTAACCCTAAACCTCGACCTAACCCGAGCCCACATCTCCTAACCCTAAACCTAACTGTACCTCTACCCGTCCATGACCCATATCTTAATTCTACCCACCTTCCCCAACCCTAACCTAAACCCTACCCCTATCCTCTACACCTACCCCCTTCCCCTAATCCTACCCCATACCTGCACCCCCTTCCACTACCCCATTACCTACCCCTACCCTCTCACTACCTCCTTTCTCCTACCCCCTTCCCCTATCCCTCCTTCCCCTAAGTTAGGGGTAGGAAGGGGAGGGGAAGGGAAGGAGGGGAAGGGGAGGAGGGGAAGGGTAGGAGGCGAAGGGGAGGGGCAAAGGAGAGGGAAAGGGGAGGTGAAGGGAGGAGGGCTGAGTTTAGGGCATAGGTGTGAGGGTAGGTGAAAGGGAAGGTGAGTGGGAGGGGGTTGGAATGGAGGAGAGGTAGGGGAGAAATGGGTGGGGGAAATGGGTGAAGGGATATGGAAAAAGTGGGGAATGGAGTTGGCAGGGCCAGAGGGAGAAGGGGAGGGGTTCAGGCCATCATGATGTTGTCCGTCCTCTGTTCAGCTGGGATGCAATGTTCTTCTGGACTCGTGTCTTTTCTCTGAGATCGCTCCTTCTCCTGGGAAGAGAAATACGAGTGATAGAGATGCCGTCTCCGAGGCCTGATCACGATGACTTTGGAGGGCCCCAACTCTTCCCCCATCAACCCCCTCCCTACCTCTGCACAATAGGGCCTTTCCCTTCCTCTGCTTTACCTGAGGAAGTGTGTTATGGAGAAAACCACAATCTATATCTGCAGATCTCAGAGTACCGTGTCTCCATCAGGCAACACCCTGGTTCACCACGACATGGCAGCAAGATGCTGGACAAATCATGGATGGATCAGTCGAGTCCCTTCAGCTGACCCATCTGAACCTACCCCATAACAATATTACTCTTCCCTCCCTCCACCAGTACCTTCTGTTTTTCTTTTATTCCTGTCCCGAAATTAAAATCTTTTTCATGACTTTTTTGGACCAGCCTCCACTACTACCCCTGGCAATGCATGCATTCCAGCCACCCACTACATTCTGTGTCAACAAAATATCCCCCTCACATCTTGTCTAAAGTTCCCTCATCTCACCTTATTTAGACGTCCACTGGTATTCTCGCCCCAGGAATGCACACAATATTCCAAGTGTGGTTTGACTAGAATTTTATACATCTGCAACGTTACCTCTCAGTTCTTGAACTCAATCCCTGACTCCTGAAGGCTAGCACACAATACAGCATCTTAAACTCCCTCTCAATTTGCACAGCAACCTTGAGCGATTTATGGAGCAGGATCTAAATATTTCTCTGTCCTGCACACTGTTCTTAATCCTGCCATTAACCAAGTGCTCTGCGCTCATGATCTTGTAATCCGCATTCAATAAAGATATTGGTCTATATGAAGCTACTTTTAATGGGTCTCCAACCTTCTTTAGAATAACTGTTATTCGTGCCCTTGAAAATGACTCTGGAAATAAACCTGGACCAGTTGCTTATTTAAGTACATCTGTATTTACAGGATTGAACTCCATCTGTCACTTCTCTGCAAACTGGATGACCTATGACAACCTTCTTCACTGTCTACAACATCTCTACCTCTGTGTGATCCCCTGACGTACCCACCCTTCCACTCCCATCATCATTCATAAAAATCACAAAGAGCAGGGGTCCCAGAGCAGATCCCTTTGGAGAGCGACTAGTCATTGTTCCATCTACTACTACCCTCTGTTTTCTGCAAACAAGCCAATTCTGAATCCACACAGCCAAGGCTCCATGGATCCCATGCCTCCGGACATTCTGAATGAGGTCACCGTGGGGACCTTGTCAAGCACCTTACTAAAATCCTCATGCAGCACATACAGACCTTGACCTTCATCTATTTCCTTTGACACCTCCTCGAAATACTCAATTTGACTCGTGATGCAGGACCTGCTCCTCACAAAACTATCCGAGAGTTTCCCCAGCGTGTTTGTGCATTGCCCTCGGACCCAGCATCTGCAGACTTCCTGGCCAGTCCCTCCCTTACCCCTTCCCAGAGCTTCCGCATCCATTACAACATTAAGCATTGCTGCCCAGTACTGCCCAGTACAGACCTTTGTAAACGTTCTCCACAACCAACTAACCCTTACCCGTACCACACCCATAACTATGGGTGGATTAAATATCCAATTAACTTCTTTCTGAAATAATGCATCATGAATTTGATGTTGATTCCAATTTTGAATAACTTTTCATAATTCTCGTTCAGCTCCTTTAAAGTTAGATCCATTATCAGAACATAATTCTTTTACTTGACCACATCTAGGAATAAAACGCCAAAGAACATTAATAAAAGAGACTGTATCAAGCAATGATGCTGCTTCAATATGAATTGCTCTCATAGTCAAACAAGTGAAAATAACTCCATATCGTTTTTCAACACTTCGTCCTCACTTTACTTTCAAAGGACCAAAATAATCAACTTCCACGGATGTAAATGGGAATTCATCAGGTGAAACTCTGTCCTGTGGTAAATCTGCCATTTGTTGTTGTCCAGGTTTTCATTCTCTCTGTCAGTCACAAAGAGATGAAACCTCATAATTTCATTATTAATATATTTAAGCACTGATGTTCTATCAGTCCAAAACACAGGATCTGCTAACTCCATCTGTAATTGTCTTCTTAACATAGCGTCCATTTTGCTCGCCATAATAGCAGCAGTCAATTCCATTCAAGGTCTGGTGACTGACTTTAATGGAGCCACTCTGGCTTTTCCCATTACAAATCCACCATCTACTCGCACTTGGTTATTTCACATGACTCAGTAACTGACAGGATCAAAATCACCTTCGCTTACATCAGAAAAATGGTGTAACTGACCAAATGTGGCCACTCCAAAGTCTGTTGACGTCAAAACTTCCAAGTATTTGAAGACGCTCAATCTAATTTTTCCAATCTTGTGCAATGGATTCTGGATTAGTTTCATCCCATCCAAATTTTCTTCTGCACAAAACTGGTATTTGGCCAGGCTGATCATTAGGCTGAATTCAGCCAGTCGGGAGAAGAGGGTGTGCAGGTGAGACTTGTGTTATGCCCAGTCTCTGCTGGTGACAAGAATGTCATCCAGATAAATGAACACAAAATTCAAATCCCTGCGCACTGTATCCATGAGGTGCATTATGTCTGGGCGGTGTTCTTGAGCCTGAAAGGCATGCATAAAAATTTGAACAAACCGAAGGGTATGATGATGGCCGTTTTGGGGATGTCCTCGGGGTGCAATGGGATTTGATGATACACGCACACCAGATTGACCTTGGAGAATACTCTCATATCATGCAGATTGGCCATAAAGTCCTGAATGTGAGGGATGGGGTAACGGTCAGATACTGTCATATCATTAAGCCGTCGATAATCTCCGCAGGGGTGCCAGCCATCAGAGGCTTTTGGGACCAGGTGGAGCGGTGAGCCCCAGGGCTGTCAGAGCGACGAATGATCCCCAGTTCCTGCAGATGCGAGAACTCCTCTTTCGTTATCTGGAGCTTATCTGGCAGGTTTAACAGTAATGTACGATAAATTGTATCAGACACTATGACCCCAGGTTCACAGTTGGGAGAATATTTAACGGAGATGTACAGTCGACGACCTTGGCAGATACTGAGACACTGTGTTCACAGTACTGAGAAGGTTTAACACAGAAGTATGGTAGAATAGGGCAGAATCTGTGACTCCAGGTTTACAGTAGTAAGAAGGTTTTAAAATGATGTATAATAAACTGAGGCAGATACTGTGAAATCTGGTTCACTGTGGGTGGAGGTTAATGGTGATGTACAGGAGACTACGTAGATACATTGATACTGGGCTCAGAGTGGGGAAAAAAAGCTTTTTTGGTGTTGTATGGGAAACTGAGGCAGTTACTGTGACACCGGGTTCATAGTGGGGAAAATGTTGAAGAGAGTTGTACGATAACCTTTGTTGAATACGATGACACCAGCTTCATATTGGGGAGAATTTTTAATGATGATGTACACTAAACTGTGGCAGATACAGTACCACCAGGCTCACATTGAGGAGAAGGTTTACTGGTGATGTACAGTAGAGTGGCAGGCTCTGTAACACCGAGTTCACAGTAGTGAGAAGGTATAATAGTGATGTACGATAAACTGTGGCAGATACAGTAAAACCGGTCTCCCAATGGGGAGAAGGTTTAATGATGATGTGTGGTAAACTTAGGCTGATACTTTAACATGAAGTTAACAGGGGGAGAAGGTTTAATGTTGATGAACGGTAGATTGAGGCAGAAACTGAGAGTCAGCATTCACAGTAATGTGAAGGTTTAACAGTGATTTACTATAAACTGTGTTAGATACTGTGACAAGATGGTGCAGAGGGTAGATGTGTGGTTCCACCCTTCCCCAGTTAGACTATTAAATGCTCGATTTTAAAAGTTGTAAAAGTGATTAAAAATACTGTTTATAGACTTTGGAATTGTGGAGGATCAAAATAGCTACAAATGTGAAAAAATCGAAAACTCAGTTCCAGAAGAAATTACCTTACAAAAGTGTTGAAGAATTATGGCCGAGTTCAACTTGAAGCAACGGAGTCGTTGACTGGCGTCTCCAAGCCTCAGAGGATTCCTGCCCGGCGAAGTATTTCGTCGGCACCACTTGCGCTATCGCAAGATGGCACCAGCTCAGCGATGAGTTCACTGGTTTTGACTCGTGCACTCATGAACACAGGCGTGAGGGCGGGCCAGCTGAGCGAGGACAGGCACATAAGCGTGCAGCATTGCCTGGTGGTCAGGAGAGGTACAGTGTAGCATCAGAAGATGCACTGCGTAGTCGGTGGCCCTACCGGGCATGCACAGTGTGTCGAGGGTCCACAAACCTTTGGAGAAGGTGTGGGCTGTGGGGGAGCCTGATCGACGGTGAACTGACGAGGTCGGCACACTGTTGTCGGGTGTCCAGACCCACAGCAGCACCGGAAGAGGACCTATTGCTATGGAGGAAGAAGATGCTCAATTTCATAAGAATTTGAAGAACTGGGGACTGCGGCAAAAGAAGGTCAGCCTCAAATGGAGGTGATGGATCCTGGACTGGATTCTGTGTTTCCAATTCTGGAAGGGATTGCTCAGCTCATGGAAGATATGGCAAATATATCAATGCAGATGACTCATCAGATGACTCAAGGATTTTCAGAAATGAAAACTAAAATGAACACTGTGTGTGAAGAAATAACTTTTATGAAGCAAGATATTAATGTAGTTAAGAGTGATGTTACGAGATGGACACGATCAGTGGATACTGTGCAAGATCATTTTAAAAAGATTGAGGAGGCTTTCTTGAATGCAAGAGTCAAATGGAGCATAATAGAGAAAAAATGGAAATAGTGGAAGATCCTTTTGTAGATTGGGGGATTCAGAAGAAGGAATTATTGAAGAAGTTTGGCTCATTAGAAAACCAATGTCGTAGAAATAATGTTAAGATAGTAGGTCTTCCGGAAGATATGCAAGGTTCGGATCCGATGTAGGTTTTGAAGAATTGGATCCCAGAAGTGTAGGGCAGGTAATTTATTCAAGATGGACTGGAATTAGATCGAGCGAACAGAGCGTTAAGGAAGAAACCGTTTCCAGGCCAATTACCACGAGCAGTTTTGATTCGCTCTTTTAAATATCAAGACAGAGAGATGATCCTCCGATTGGTGGTGCAGAAAACACGGCAAAATCAGGATCCACTGATGGTTCAAAATAATAGGGTTTTTTTTTAATGCAAATCTGAGTCAAGAAATTATCAGAAGAGACCGAGAATTTAATTCAGCCTAAGAAGTATTGTGGCGAAAGGGATATAAATTTGCTTTTCGTTATGCGGCAGTATTGAAAGATTTTTATGGGAATTTTCAATCTCAGTTTTTTGAGAATGACCACGATGCTTTAATATTTGCTAATTCATTGCCAGATGTATGAGGAAGTGGGCGATCGTCACCATTGTCACCGAAGGGAAAGGTCAATGGGAATGGAAATGGGAAGATTGGAAAATATGGAAAGAATGGGAAAAAAGTTGAATTGACACAAAGTCGTCTCGATATTGAAGATCTGGAACAATCAGTGGGACTGGAATCACTGGGTTGAATGTTTTTGTTTCAATACTTTGTGAAAGTTTGACTGGGGGTGGGTGACACTGAGTCCTTTAGTCACCTGCCACTTGTGGACTTTACCACACCCAAATTTTTAGGGGGCTACTACTTTTGTGTAGCTTGTTTTGGGATTGATTTTTCTCTCTTTTTTTGGAATTTTTTAAATAGGTGGGGATTAGAATACTGTGAGACTTAGAAGGGGAGCATTATTTTATAGCAGGATTCACATTTGTGAGGTTTATCAGTGATATACTATGAACTGCCCCAGTCCGGGCACAGGGAGAGCAGCAGCGGCCCCGGCCCCGGTCCGGGCGAAGGGTAGACGGCGGCGGCCCCGATCCGGGCAGGAGCAAGGGGGAGACGGCGGCCCCAGTCCGGGCACAGGGAGAGCAGCAGCGGCCCCGGCCCCGGTCCGGGCGAAGGGTAGATGGCGGCGGCCACGATACGGGCAGGAGCAAGGGGGAGACGGCGGCCCCGGCCTCGGTCGAGTGAGGCAGGCGGAGGCCCCGGTCCGGACAGGGAGTGGGAGGCGGCGGCCCCAGTCCAGGCACAGGGAGAGCAGCAGCGGCCCCGGCCCCGGTCCGGGCGAAGGGTAGACGGCGGCGGCCCCGATACGGGCAGGAGCAAGGGGGAGACGGCGGCCCCGGCCTCGGTCGAGTGAGGCAGACGGAGGCCCCGGTCCGGGCAGGGAGTGGGAGGCGGTGGCCCCAGTCCAGGCACAGGGTGAACTGCGGCGGCCTCGGCCCCGGTCCGGGCAGTATGGACCGACCTAGGAGGGGAGGCAGACCCCTCCAGCCCGGGTAAGAAACCTGCATAGGAGAAGGCCACTCCGATATAAAACCTACGACCCAAGGACCTCGCTGCCATGTCCCAGCTTGCTTGGCCACGGCACACGAACCATGGGTGTAAAGGGTGGGGCCAGTACTGCGTGCACTGCACTCCACCTAAAAGCTCCTTTGCGCAGGCCCGAGGACAGGTCCACGTCCTCCCCCTCAACGTCCTCCCCCTCCACGTCCTCCCCCTCCACGTCCTCCCCCTCCACGTCCTCCCCCTCAAAAGATGCTCACAAACTCAAGCTAGCATGCTGGAACATCAGAACCATGCTAGACAAGACTGACAGCCACCGACCTGAACGTCGGTCTGCCCTCATTGCACATGAACTCCTCAGACTTGACATCGACATAGCCGCTCTCAGTGAAGTCCGCCTGGCAGATGTAGGCAGCCTCCAAGAACGCGGCGCGGGCTACACACTCTACTGGTCTGGCAAGCCTTCGGATGAACGACGCCTATCTGGTGTAGGCTTCATGGTCAAGAGCTTCATTGCCTCCAAACTCGAAAACCTTCCGACAGGCCTCTCGGACCGAATCATGTCCATGCGACTCCCACTTCAAAACAAGCGTCACATCACCCTCATCAGTGTCTATGCTCCAACCCTCCAGGCGGAACCAGCAGAAAAGAACACGTTCTACACCGACCTGCGCAACCTCATCCAACGTACCCCTACAGCCGACAAGGTTGTCATCCTGGGCGACTTCAACGCTCGTGTCGGCAAAGACTCAGAAACCTGGCCAGGAATCCTGGGCAAGCATGGCGTCGGCAAGTGCAACGACAATGGGCGCCTCCTGTTGGAGCTCTGCGCAGAACAGTGGCTTGTCATTACAAACACCCTTTTTCAGCAGAGGGACGGCCTTAAGACCACCTGGATGCATCCCCGATCCAAACACTGGCACCTCCTGGACTACATCCTGGTGCGAGAAAGTGACAAACAAGATGTGCTCCACACCAGGGTCATGCCTAGCGCGGAATGCCACACTGACCACCGGCTGGTTCGCTGCAAGCTCAACCTTCACTTCAAGCCAAAGCCCAGGAACAATAAAGCCCCCAGAAAGAGGTTCAATGTTGGAAACCTGCAGTCAGACAAAGCGAGAGGAAACTTCCAGGCAAACCTCAAAGCAAAGCTCGACGTTGCAACCCGCCTCACGGACCCGTCCCCTGAAACCCTCTGGGATCAGTTGAAGACTACCATACTGCAATCCACTGAAGAGGTACTGGGCTTCTCCTCCAGGAAAAACAAGGACTGGTTTGACGAAAACAGCCAGGAAATCCAGGAGCTGCTGGCAAAGAAGCGAGCTGCCCACCAGGCTCACCTTACAAAGCCGTCCTGTCCAGAGAAGAAACAAGCCTTCCGTCGCGCATGCAGCCATCTTCAGCGCAAACTCCGGGAGATCCAAAATGAGTGGTGGACTAGCCTCGCCAAACGAACACAGCTCAGCGCGGACATTGGCGACTTCAGGGGTTTCTACGAGGCTCTAAAGGCTGTGTACGGCCCCTCACCCCAAGTCCAAAGCCCGCTGCGCAGCTCAGACGGCAAAGTCCTCCTCAGCGACAAGATCTCCATCCTCAACCGATGGTCAGAACACTTCCAATCTCTTTTCAGTACCAACCGCTCAGTCCAAGATTCCGCCCTGCTCCAGCTCCCTCAACAGCCCCTAAGGCTAGAGCTGGGTGAGGTTCCCACCCTGGATGAGACATATAAGGCAATCGAACAACTGAAAAGTGGCCAAGCAGCAGGTATGGATGGAATCCCCCCAGAAGTCTGGAAGGCTGGCGGCAAAACTCTGCATGCCAAACTGCATGAGTTTTTCAAGCTTTGTTGGGACCAAGGTAAACTGCCTCAGGATCTTCGTGATGCCACCATCATCACCCTGTACAAAAACAAAGGCGAGAAATCAGACTGCTCAAACTACAGGGGAATCACGTTGCTCTCCATTGCAGGCAAAATCTTCGCTAGGATTCTACTAAATAGAATAATACCTAGTGTCGCTGAGAATATTCTCCCAGAATCACAGTGCGGCTTTCGCGCAAACAGAGGAACCACTGACATGGTCTTTGCCCTCAGACAGCTCCAAGAAAACTGCAGAGAACAAAACAAAGGACTCTACATCACCTTTGTTGACCTCACCAAAGCCTTCGACACCGTGAGCAGGAAAGGGCTTTGGCAAATACTAGAGCGCATCGGATGTCCCCCAAAGTTCCTCAACATGATTATCCAACTGCACGAAAACCAACAAGGTCGGGTCAGATACAGCAATGAGCTCTCTGAACCCTTCTCCATTAACAATGGCGTGAAGCAAGGCTGTGTTCTCGCACCAACCCTCTTTTCAATCTTCTTCAGCATGATGCTGAACCAAGCCATGAAAGACCCCAACAATGAAGACGCTGTTTACATCCGGTACCGCACGGATGGCAGTCTCTTCAATCTGAGGCGCCTGCAAGCTCAAACCAAGACACAAGAGAAACTTGTCCGTGAACTACTCTTTGCAGATGATGCCGCTTTAGTTGCCCATTCAGAGCCAGCTCTTCAGCGCTTGACGTCCTGTTTTGCGGAAACTACCAAAATGTTTGGCCTGGAAGTCAGCCTGAAGAAAACTGAGGTCCTCCATCAGCCAGCTCCCCACCATGACTACCAGCCCCCCCACATCTCCATCGGGCACACAAAACTCAAAACGGTCAACCAGTTTACCTATCTCGGCTGCACCATTTCATCAGATGCAAGGATCGACAATGAGATAGACAACAGACTCGCCAAGGCAAATAGCGCCTTTGGAAGACTACACAAAAGAGTCTGGAAAAACAACCAACTGAAAAACCTCACAAAGATAAGCGTATACAGAGCCGTTGTCATACCCACACTCCTGTTCGGCTCCGAATCATGGGTCCTCTACCGGCACCACCTACGACTCCTAGAACGCTTCCACCAGCGTTGTCTCCGCTCCATCCTCAACATCCATTGGAGCGCTCACACCCCTAACGTCGAGGTACTCGAGATGGCAGAGGTCGACAGCATCGAGTCCACGCTGCTGAAGATCCAGCTGCGCTGGATGGGTCACGTCTCCAGAATGGAGGACCATCGCCTTCCCAAGATCGTATTATATGGCGAGCTCTCCACTGGCCACCGGGACAGAGGTGCACCAAAGAAAAGGTACAAGGACTGCCTAAAGAAATCTCTTAGTGCCTGCCACATTGACCACCGCCAGTGGGCTGATAACGCCTCAAACCATGCATCTTGGCGCCTCACAGTTTGGCGGGCAGCAGCCTCCTTTGAAGAAGACCGCAGAGCCCACCTCACTGACAAAAGGCAAAGGAGGAAAAACCCAACACCCAACCCCAACCAACCAACTTTCCCTTGCAACCGCTGCAATCGTGTCTGCCTGTCCCGCATCGGACTGGTCAGCCACAAACGAGCCTGCAGCTGATGTGGACTTTTTACCCCCTCCATAAATATTCGTCCGCGAAGCCAAGCCAAAGAAAACTATGAACTGCCTCAAATACTGTGACACCAGGTTCACAGAGGGAGAAGATTTAACGGTGATGTACGGTATGTTCAGGTAGATAATTTGACACCAGGAGTAAAGTGGGGATCAGGTTTAATGGTGATGTACTGTAGACTGAAGCAGAAACTGTGACACCAGGCTCATTGTATTGTTCATTTATCTTAATTACAACATCTAATTTATATGCTCCATTTTTTGTGGCAACTTCCAAACATTAGATAAACTTCTATTCTAATCAGATTTTGTTCATTTAAATAGGACACCACTAAAAGCCCAAATCGTTTGCTCTCTTAAGTATTGCTGCTCAAATTAAATTCTTTACCTGGGTTAGGGTTCAACGGCACTTCAGTTTGCTTCATTAATTTTTCAGCCCCTCGTTTTGTGCTTTCTGCTTTGCCCAGCCGATTCGCCAAATGGGCATCCAACTCTGTCTTCTCAGCTTGACCCAACATCTCCTCTGTAAACTTAAGCAAACCAAGAGGACTAAAGTTAAAATTTTCACCTTTGCATTTTCAAAAATAAAAATGACGCTGTGACTTGCAGTTTCACATCATAATCCCACTTGCTAAACTTGCAAGCAACTGCACCGCATCCTACAGCTGGAAAATTGCAAGAGAATTGCTTGGTTAAAGCAAAGATTCCACCCAGTCACCCCATTAAAGGCCTCCAAGTTAACAACAGACAGTAACCTGAAAGTTAAATACAAAGATCTGTATCAGGAAGATTAACGGGCTTTTAAAAAAAATAATTTCCACTATTGAAAGAAAACTCCTCAGGGAACACCAGGCTCTTGTTGAACAATTCCTGTTGTATTCCTCAAAATGGTTTGAATCTTGATTTCAAGCAGAGTCATTTGGTGAGATTGTTGGTCCAGAACAAACCCTGCCCACACACTCCCTTAAATACCTGCAAAGTCGTGGCTCAGCTCTGCTCCATGCTAAAGCTATCAAGCTTTTCTGAAGAGAAAACGGACTTCAGATGCTGGTACGTTGAGTCACAAAAACACTAATGCTTCCCTGAACAACACACCTCTATCTGAAAACCAACAAGAACCTTCCCGAGTGGTAAATATCAACAAGACATAATATCATGGAACTGTTGCGTTTGTGTCGTTGGAGAATTGCCTTTCCATTCAATCAGAATTCGAGATTTGGGTTCTATATTTGAGAAAAGATGTGTTGGTGTTGGAGAAGGTCAGAGATGATTTACTGGAATGATATCAGGAATGAAAGGGTTAGTGTATGAGGCACAATTGTCGACTCTTCGACTGTACTAGTTGGAGTACAGAAGGATAAGAGGGACCTCAGAGGCATTTCAAATGCTGGAAAGCTTGGACAGAGTACATATGGCAAAGATGTTTCCCATGGTAGGGGATTTTAGGACAGGAGAGCATAATTTCAGGATAAAAGGGTGTCAATTTAAAACAAATGTGGAAAAATTGAATGTGTCAGTGGGTCGTGAAACCCACGTGACGTCATTGGGTGTATTAAAGGCAGAGATTGACAAGGAATCAAGGGTTATTTCGAGAAAGTTGAGGAGTGGGGGTGAGTGGAAGAATGGTGGAACAGACTCGACGTGACTACTTCTGCTCCTATATCTTGTGATCTATATCCTGCTGGAGATCTAGTCAACCCTCCTCTTGTATTCCATTCTTAGAAAACATTCTGCATCGTGGTTTTATGTCACATGAACCCATTTCCGATTGAATCCCATGTTACAAGTAACCCAATGCAAATTCTGCATTGAGAGGACTGCAGCTTCCTAATTTTAAAAATTGTTATGGAGCAGCTCAAATGATATTTCTTGCTTCTTTTTTTGAAAGGGTTAAAATAGAATCAAATAAAATAGGAGAGGGAAAAGCAGAAGAATTTATGTACAAGTGGGAATCAAAATTAATGGTTGGTGATAAAGATACACAATTTTTGAAACATTTGATTAATATATGGAATAAAATAAATGATGAAATTGGTGTAAGTGGATGTCCATCACCCACAATGGCTTGGATTCAAAATCCTCGTATCTTTTTTAAAGGATCATCAATTTCTGGATAGCGGGTTTCGTAAGGGGATTATAAATGTTGAAGATTGTTATGAAAGGGGTAAATTAATGTCATTTGAGCAACTGAGAAATAAATATTGTATAACTCATCACAATCTTTTTGCTATTTCCAACTAAGAGCATATTTGAAGGATGTTAGGACCAACCATGTTGTACTGAAATAGAAATTCCTTATAAGAGGAATTGTTAAAAACAATTATTTGATGATGTCCTCTTTATTACAAGTAGGAACTTTTAAATGAGGAGTTCATAAGTTGAGACAAAGGTGGGAAATGGATCTGAATATTGTAATTGATTGGCAAATATGGGCAGATCCATATAAGGATCTCAATGTAATATACAAATTAGTTCAGTATAATTGTTTTGACATCAGTCATGTAGCAGATGTCAGAAAGGATTTTATCTGAAAGCTGCCCCTGGAGTCAGGTGACTCAGGCTGTTGGATTTGAAAAGCTCTACAGGAAGATGATTTGGCAATAGAGATCACGTGATCCAGGGGAGATGTATTAATTCACTTCAACTCAGCAGTCTGGAACTATTGACCAGAGTTCCACACTGCAGCAGTGAGGAAGGAATTCACAACTAGTTTTTCTTCTAGTTACTTCTTACACCAGTGAAATTGAATAGAATAAAATCAGAATTATCAGATCAATGTTTTAGGTGTGTTGAAGATGTTGCAACTTTCTTGCATTGAACTTATCTTTGTCCTAATGCAAGATCTTTTTGGGGAGAATTACAATATTAATGGAACAAGTTATAGGATATGTTTTACCGCAGAATCTGACCTTAATTTTATAAGGAAATATTGAAGGAACAAGGCCCAAATTAAATCTATTAATATACCAATTTAAATTTGTTAAATTAACGTTAGCGGTGATGAGGACATGTATTGCATTTACTTGGAAATCAGATATATATAGATATTTTTTTTTAGGGATGCCAAGATGACATGCAAATATTCAAAGTTGTATTCCTTTGGAAAGAATTACATATAGCTTGAGAAATATATACTCTATGCTTTTGCAAATTTGGCAACTGAATATTCAAATATTAGGCTTCAATTTGTAATAATGCCCTTTCCATCCCTCTAGACATGTGAGATTCTCCTCTAAGTTCAAAATCTTTTATTTAGATTTGTTAGATTTCCTCACCACCGCGAACTCTGTGGAAGTGGAGGACTACTGCAGGGCACCATAAAACGGAAAGACCACACCCCACCAACATCTCAGAAGCAGAGGATTCAATTCATGGGTCAGAGACCAAGGAAGCAGACCAGTGAGGGGTTCTGCAACTGAAAGACCCACATAGGTGGCAGGCTGTTGGTGACTTGAGGAGAGGAACCCACACAGGCTGCGGGCTTCTGGACAAAGCAATCAAGGAACTCACACCAGGCTGTGGATTGCTAAAGTGGGTCAGAACTGGCTAAAAGGATGTCAGGTATCAGACTTTAGATATGAGTGAGTGCAAAATGGTTCCTAATTATGTCAGAGGTTCAAAACTGGAGCTCACATTGCCAATGACTTGGATGGTCTGTGAGCATTGAAAGAGAATCCACAGACCCTCAGTGACTTGGCCCAGGGTTCAGGGTGGCAGGGGATGGTGGGTGCAAGAGGCATTTCAGGCAATTTCTGCCAGAGGTGAGTCTGTCTGTCTTACAGCAGGAAAAAAGCAATTTTGTGTGATATGACACTTTTTAATTACATGACAGTAAATTGTCTGCTGAAATAGAGAGAGAGGTTCAAGTTTCAAACTATTACAAATTCTACTCACCAGATTATACCTCTTCCCACTTTTTATTTTTGCAAGGACACCATTGATTTTATCACAACTCCTCTGCTGTGTCTGTCCTGTGACAGATTATATATTTTATATTGTATCTAGAGATGTTTTTGAAAGAGATGAATTGGAGGAGTCGTTTAGGTCACAAACAAACACATACACTTCACAATACAGCTCTTATTTAAAATGCAAGAGCTTGGCTGAGAGTGAGTCATTCAGGCACCAAGAGCCTTTGCAAAGACAAAACAAGGAGACTGTTTTACTAAAGAATTTCAAAAGCAGGTGTAAATTGATTATTGCTTTTAAAGGAACAGATGAATGGACTCAGAAGTTTGGGTCCGGTGCAGTAATCTGTCTGGTTCCAGTTTGCTGTTCTAAGAAGTTCATGTGGTTTTGCAAGCAGAGAGGAGAGACCAAATAGGCTTTTTCTAAAAGAGAGAGAGAGAGAGAGAGAGAGAGAGAGAGAGAGAGAGAGAGATAGAGAGAGAGAGAGAGAGAGATATGGCAAGCTGGCATCTTGTTTTGAAGACGGGGTGTTAGTTCTCAGTTCAGCGTGTTGAAAAACTTTGTTGTCCATATAAGAGGAAATAGCTGGATAGAAATGATGTTTCACTTGAAAAAAGGGAAACAAAAGGAACTCTATGGTGACCTGCAGAAGGGGTTATCATTTGGAAAACCCTGATGGGTCAAGTTTCTTTGGAAAGACACCAAAGTGGCTGATCAGAGGGAATCAGTTTATGTGTGTCCAATGAGCAAGCAATCCCTCTCTGAAACCAATAAGAGCCTTCCTGGAGGGTATACATTTACTTTTAAGCACCAGAGCTTGGTGCAAATTCATAAATGTTGAATTCTGTGCACAGTATAAGAATTGATAGACACCGGTGAACTTGGAGTTGTGTCAAAGAACTTTATGCACATTAAATAGACCTGCACTTAAAATTAGATGGTGGTAATGGAAGACTGTTAATAGTGATAAGTTAAAGTTTGATCCTGTTTTTTTTTTGTTTAAAGAAAATTAAAAACGATGTTTGTTTAAGAATCAATGGCGTTATTGTTCAAAATCAGCCTGTAACCGAAAGTATTCTTGGACTGAATAGACACCTGGGCCAAATGACTATTTAAAGACAATCTGTACATGATTGTACATCCTAAGGTACAATATAACCACTTAGAGCACAGAACAGGCCAGTTCGGCCCAACTAGTGCCATAACAAATTCCCACCCTCCTAGTCCCACTGACCAACACCCAGTCCATACCCCTCCAGTCCTCTCCTCTCCATGTAACTATCCAGTCTATAATTAAATGTAACCAATGATCCCGCCTCAACTACGTCTGCCGGAAGCTCATTCCACATCCCTACCACCCTTTGCGTAAAGGAATTTCCCCTCATGTTCCCTTTATAATTTTACCCCTTCAATCTTAAACCATGCCCTCCAGTTTGAATCTCCCCCACTCTTAATTGAAAAAGCCTATCCACATCTACACTGTCTGTCCCTTTTAAAATCTTAAAACACCTCTATCAAGTCCCCCCTCAATCTTCTACGCTCCAGAGAAAAAAGCCCCAGTCTGCACAACCTTTCCCTGTAACTCAAACCTTGAAATCCTGTCAACATTCTTGTGAACCTTCTCTGCAATCTCTCTATTTTGTTTATATCTTTCCTATAATTTGGTGACTAAAACTGGACACAGAACTCCAAATTTGGCCTCACCAATGCCTTGTACAATTTCATCATAACCTACCTACTCTTGAATTCAATACTCCGATTTATGAAGGCCAACATTCCAAATGCCTTCTTCACCACACCATCTACCTGAGTATCAGCCTTGAGGGAACTATTTACCATCACTCGTAAATCCCTTTGTTGTTCTGCACATCTCAATAGTCCACCATTTAATGCATATGACCTATTTAGATTTGCGCTTTTTCTATCCACTAAAAATTGTTAAAGAGCAAGAATAGACAATACAATCACATAAAATTCCCATCCATACAGCACACGTATTAATACACAAAACAATCACATCTCCTTATTGGTCAGGAAGGGCCTACATTTCCCAAGGAGGCTGAGGAGGTCAAGGCCAACGGTTCTCATCCTGAGATTTTACAGGAGCGCAGTTGAGTCTCCTGTCTGGCTGCACCATTGGATGGTCTAGTTGCTGTAAAGCATCAGACAGGAATGATGCAGAGTAGTGAGGATCACTGGGGTCTCCCTTTTTCTGTAGATGACATTTACTGGGAGTGTTGTTCAAATCGGGCTCAAGGAATAGTACAAAGACCATTTTGATCTAGTGAACAGCATCTTTCACCACGTCCATCATCAAAATCAGGACTTACAGGCTGGGGAATAGCTTCTTCCCACAGGCTGTGAGATGGATGAAAAGTATCCTCTAAATGCAATAATCCTCCAAATATTTATATATGTAGCGGCTACTTCGACAGAGCTATTAAAGCAACACATACACACACACACATACCAGTTTAATCAACACAAGACTGCTTTATTCAGTCTTTACAGGCTTCTTCTATTTACAGCGTGTCCTGTGCTCCATGGGTCAAGGTGGGACATCATTATGTGTTTGCTGCAGATCCACGGGCCCTGTGAGTGTCCCGCACCTTCTGGCAGGAGAAATCACAGACCAACGTGCTGTTCCTTGGCACGCAGCAC
The DNA here is from genome assembly GCF_036971445.1 of Narcine bancroftii. Classification (NCBI taxonomy): domain Eukaryota; kingdom Metazoa; phylum Chordata; class Chondrichthyes; order Torpediniformes; family Narcinidae; genus Narcine; species Narcine bancroftii. The sequence goes on along the minus strand of NW_027211995.1, from coordinate 364,887 downwards.
CACGTGCATGTGGTCAATTAAATGGATGAGTTCCCAGCTGTCTGCCTTACGATTTCATGTGCCCGCCAAAGAAACTTGCCCATTCGGCCCGCTACACAGCTGCTACACCCCCCAGAACCGTCGCCAGAAAGTAAAACACCAGCTGCATGCACCTTAGATGGACACCCTCATCGTCTGGGCTGGGGGCACTGAATGGGTGAAGCGGGATCCACATGGGCAGGCTTGTGTCTGTCCAAACTAAACAGCTGCGAATGTCCCCCAATGTCCAAAGTATACTCAAACCCATCCTTCTTCACCACGCAGAAAAGGTCCTCATACGGTCGTTGTAACAGCATTCCTGGGTCCTGTCTGCGCACAAAAACAAAATCAGTGTCCAGGAGTGGTGGGGCACATTCTGTTAAGGGGATCCAAGCCAGTGGGTAGGAAAAGCTTTGCTGATCGTGATACCATGTCGAAGCTGCTGAAGGATGTTCAGATCAGAATTGGTTGTGAAATCAATGTCCCATGAAACTGTAAGGACCAGACCATAAAGCATCTCTGCAGAAAATGCAGACATATCTTACTTTGGAGCTGTGTGCACTCCCAAAAGAATGCATGGCAACTCATCAACCTAACTGGGACCAGTGAGTTGGGCCTTAAAAGTGGACTTCAGTTGCCAGTGGGAATGAGGGTGAATTGTGTTCTGCGGACTGAATTCATGTGGGAAAACCAAATCCAGTTGACGATGAATGCTCTGGCCCTTGTCTCAATGTCACTGGATGGCAACGGGACGGCCTCTGGCCAGCACGTGAAATGTTCGACAACTGTTAGAATGTATCTCATGTTTTGAGATTCTGGCAATGGTCCAAGCAGGTCCACATGCACGTGTTCCAACTGCCTGCATACCGTCGGGAAATGTTGAAGAGGTACCTTAGTGTGGCACTGAATCTTGGCAGTCTGGCAGGAGGTACATATGCAAACCCATTGCTCGACACCTTTACTCAGTCCATGCTATACATATTTATTTGACATGAGCTTGACAGATGTTCTGATGGACGGATGAGATAAGCTGTGTATCTAGTCAATATGGTGTTTCCTACAAGATGCAGGAAACATTGGTCTAATGTAGCCCAAAGACATGTCACAAAGTAAGGTTGGCCACCCAGTTGTGCTGCCCCCTGCTGTATGTCCAGGTTAGTAATGGCCGTACTGTATGCCTGAACATCGGGGTTCATTGCCTGGACACTGGCTAATTCAGGAATATCAATGTTACCCTGAATATGAAATATAGTCGGTCTGGACAGCATATTCATGATGCCATTGTTTTTACCAGATGTTATCCATGTTGATGAAAGGAAACTCTAAATCTCTGCTCAAAGTGCCTGTAACGCGCTGGCAGATTTGAACACCATTCTTCAACTCAAGTGGCATCCAATGTCATTTAAAAAGCCCAGAAGGGGTAATAATCACCATTTTAGGAATGTCTTCCTTATGGATGGGATCTGATGGTATCTCATGACAAGATCAACCATGGAGAAAGCACAGAAATTGTGCAGATGGGAGGCAAAATCTTGCATATGAGGGACGTTAAGACAGTGGGTCTTAACCAGAGATATGGTCCGCTGGGCTTCATAAATCATAGCATAGACTAGAGTATAGCTGGGAAGTGATGCTGCAACTGTTTAAGGCATTGGTGAGGCCAGGTTTGGAGAATTGTTTTCAGTTCCGGTCTCCAAATATAGGAATGAAATAAATAACGTGGAGATGGTGCAGAAAGGATTTACAAAAATGTTACGTGGCTTACAACATCTAGAGTACAGAGAAAGATTAAGGAGACAGCGACTTTATTCATTGGAACGTAGACGGATAAAGGGGGTTATGATAGAGGTATTCAAATTATGAAAGGAATAGATAGACTGGACGTGAGTAGACTCTTTCCCCTGAGGGCAGGGGAGGTTGGAACAAGAGGGCATGAGTTCAGGGTAAGGGTGCAAAACTTTAGGAGGAATGTTAGAGGATGTTTCTTCACTGAGAGAGTGGTGGCAGAATGGAATGATCTTCCAGAAGAGATAATTGCGGCAGGGTCCTTTCTGTCATTTAAGAGAAGGTTGGATGTGTATATGGATATGAGGGGGTTGGAGGGATATGGCCAGAGTGTTGGAGGGGAAAACTAGTGGAGTTGTTCATGTGAACTGGCACAGACTCGAAGGGCCAATATGACCTGTTTCTGTGCTGTAAACTGTCATATGGTTATATGTGCTGGGCTCCACGGGAATAGGTGGGACATCATTAAGATTTCGCTGCCAGCGGGTTTGAATTAAACCCGTGAGTATCCCACGCTTTCCGGCAGGAGACTCCAAAAATTGAAAAGATGTATTAACTATTTCCATGAACCCTCCACTTTTACGTCTATTTTTCTAAATCCACCCCATAATCTAGTCATCTTTACTTAACACAAACCACATTTCTTCTCCTATTCAAAGCACTCAGTAATACACCAATGCAGTAAAATAAAAACTCAATGCTGGAAATACTCAGCAGGTTATCTACTTGAAAAATAATCGGAGTTAAAACCTTCAGGTCGATAACCTTTCACTGGGATTCAGAAAGATGATCAAATAAACCTGATTCTCTTTGCTGAGAAAAAGAAGAGAGGGAAATAACAAATTGATTACGTGGGATGAAAAGCCCGAGCAGCAGAAATGGCAGTGGTGCTGGATGAGTGGAGTCCACTCATTGATCAACACATCTGTCTGGATGGAGGGGTAAAGGATAAACAAGACAAACACGATGCCGTCACTGTGAGGTACAATACGACAGCTGCAAAGAATCTGAAATGAAGGAATGGTGAAAATACTTGTTTTTGGATCAATGTGACAAAAGTTGACCTGACAAAAGAAAACAAAATTGTTTTGCTCTGCCAGAACTCTCTAGATCAAGGGGAACAATAAAATAGTCCAGAAGCCAACATTATGAAATTGAACAGCCAAGTTATGCAAATCGGCAACAAGAGATAAAACACAGTTACATAATTCCATGAAAGTGGTGTCACAGGACGACCGGGTTCTAAAGACAGCTTTTGTCATCTTGGCCTTCATTAATTAACATATTGAAAATAAGAGTTGGGAAGTTATGATGAGGTTGGATAAGATGATGGTGAGGCCCACTTTGGAGTATTGTGTGCAGTTCTGGTCACCTAGCTACAGGAAGGGTATTAGTAAGATTGAAAGAGTGCAGAGAAGATTTACTAGGAAGCTGCCAGATCTTCAGGAGTTGAGCTGCAGGGAAAGGTTGAACAGGTTGGGACTTTATTCCTTGGAGTGTCGAAAAATGAGTAAGAGATTGCTTAAAGTGGCATATGAATGGGAAAAAAGGCTGAGAAAGACTGCAGTGGACCCAATTGTGAAGGAAATATTTTGCCTGAGAAAAATTGTCATTGGCCCATTTCCTCTCGAGTTATGAAACCACGCACAGAACAAGTCAATGAGGAACAATTAAAACAAAGGTTTTCAAACTTTTTCTTTCCAATCGCATTCCACCTTAAGCAATCCCTTACTAACAGAGCACTTCTGGCACAGGGATTAAGTGGAATATGATCCGGGGGGTGGGGGTGGGGGTGTGGAGGAGGAGTTTGAAAATCACTGCTCCAGATGAAAAGGTTTCTCCATCTCCTTTTAAGCAGACATCCTTTTATTCTGAGGTTGTGCCCACTGGTCCTAAACTCTCGCACGTCTGGCAAAATCCTCTCTCTATCCAGCCCTTTCACTAGTCATCAGATTTCAATGAGGTCCTGCCTCATCCTTCTAAACTCGAGCGAGTATAGGCACAGAACCATCAAATGCTCCTCAAACATTATTCCTCTCATCCCCAGGATCATTCTTGTAAACCACCTCTGGGCCATCACATCCTCTCTTAGAAATGGGGCCTAAAATTGCTCACAACACTTATGTGATCAGGACAACCAGAAGGTGGTCACGGGAGGGAAGACAGCTGCAGGAGTGTCTAGAGTCTGTGGATTGGATGGTGTTCAAGGAGTCAGCTGAAGGGAGGGGCGGGGGTCGTGGCAAGATGGCGTTGATAAAAGACGTGAGAAGACACCTCTCCCTGACTGAACTGTTCAATACTCGAACTGTAGTGACTTTTTTGACTTTATCAATGTTTTGAACAGTAATTTACTACAGTAGGATTCTGGAAATGAAGAAAGGAAAAAAGCAGTGTTGGGCACGACCAGTTGGCCCAATAATCACAGAGACAAAGACTGAGGGGAATGATAGGCTTTATTACACACAAGACTGCAGGCCCCTGTCCAAGTGAGGGAAGTGAAGGGAAGGAAGAGGTGGCTTGACCTTTATGGCCTGGGTCACAGGGGAGGAGTCTAGGAGAGGATGACATCAGGAGGGGGGGGCAGCCCATGCCTGTTGTGGTCAGTAAATACAATACCATATCATAACAAGCAACTTAGAAAAAAACTAGGTTGTCAACCTGTGAAAAGTGCAGAAGAAGCAAGGACGACCTTCCAGAAGGAACCTCAGGACAAGATAGACATGGATCCGAAGCCTCAACGTGCAAGTCAGGACCAGCTGGAAGAAACATCTGCATCCTCTGCACATCTGGAGATGAAAGATAGCACCGAGAACTTGGTTCAGTGCGGACTAGAAGGGCCTAATGGCCTGTTTCCGTGCTGTAATTGTTATGTTATGTTATAATACACAAATATAGAATTTCCACTAATACCAAATTTCTTTTGTAATTCCTCAAAAGAACAAAAATGTCCTTCAAAAAAACAATCAGATAATTTTTTTATTCCTTTCCTTTCCCATTGTTTCAAGGTGATATTGGAGACCAAAAAAGGAACAAGTTGATTATTATATAATGGCAATCCTCCAGACCATTTATTTTTGAGCCCCAATTTGTTAAGTTTACTTGTCCATAGATTCAATAAATGCTTCAATATTGGTACATCATAAGTTCGTAATAATTTTTTATTTCATCGAAACAAAAACTCATGAGGAAATTTTTCTAAAATAACCGCCATTTCTACCTTTGCCCAACTGAGCGGATCATCCATTTTCATTAATGCACTAAGAAATTTAAATTGAGCTGCTTCATAATAATACTGAAAATTCGGTAATCTTAAACCTCCAAATTAGAAATCCCACATCAACTTTCTCATCGCTACCCTCGGTAATTTTCCCTTCCATAAGAAGTCTCTAATTGCTTTATATAAATCCTTTAAAAATTTTGTTTAAAAAATAAGGAATTGATTGAAACAAATATTGTATTTGAGGAAAGATATTAATTTTTATAGTATTAATCCTCCCTAATAAACCCAAACGTAAATACTTGCACCTTATCAAATCTAATTTAATCCTTTTTATTAAAGGAAGATAATTAATTGAATATAAATCTTGAAATTCCATATTAACATTAATTCCTAAATATTTAATTTGTGAAGTCCACTTCAAATTGGTAATACTTTTATATATTGAATAATCATCTTTACAAATTGATAGAATTTAACTTTGGGCCCAATTTACTAAGAAAATCTATTCAATAAAACCTGCTTGATAAACATGTATTAAATGTGATAAATACTTCGCAAGTCTATTGGCCAATACCTTAGCTACTATCTTATAAACGACATCTTACAAAGATATTGGTCGATATGAGGTAACTTTCATTGGGGCTCTTCCTTTTTTGTAATAACTAAGTCTAGGTCTAGAAAAGGTTTCTGGAAATGGTTTTGCTCTTCTGTAGCTTGTTTAAGAACATCCACCAAAACATGAGACAAGACTTCATAAAATTCTTTATAAAACCCTCCTGTAAACCCATCTTCTCCAGGTGATATTCAATATAGCTTCTTCAATATCTAAATCACTGAAAGGAACTTCCAATTCTGACCTACCTTTATCGTCCAAAACCGATAACTCAAAACTACCTCAAAAAGACTCAACACGTTCCTCATCCTGACTTACTTCAAAAGAATATAAATTCTGGTAAAATGAGTGAAATTCATCATTCATTTCCTGAGGATTAAAAGTGATTCCTGAATTATTTCTTATCGCATTTATTGTCCTTGATGCCTGTTCAGTCTTTAATTGCCAAGCAAAAACCTTATGCGCTCTTTCTCCTTACTCATAGTAATGCTATTTGGATCATTGTATTAATTTTTCATGTTTATATGTTTGCATTATAGTATAACAGTTTCAACTGAATCAAAAAAGTCTTTTTATCCACGGTCGAATTTCGTTGGATTTCCTTTTCTAACATTGTTATTTCCTTCTCCAAATTTTGCCTCTCTGCCAAATGCTGCGTCTTAATTCTTGCAGAATAATTGATTATCAGACCTCTTAAATAAGGTTTTGAAGCATCCCACAAAACAAATTTATTTCTACTGAATATGTATTAATTGGCAAACAAGACTGAATATGGTCTTTGATATAACTTAGAAACTTTGGTTGCTTCAATAACATCCCATTAAATCTTCACCGCACTGTTCCAAACACCCCTTTCTAATCCTACCTCCCTGCACAATGCCCATAACCCTCCATCTTCCTCTCATCCATATACCTGTCCAACCTTTTCTTAAATAATACAATTGACTCCGCCGCCACTATTTCTCCCGGAAGATCATTCCACACAGCTACCACTCTCTGAGTAAAGAAGTTCCCCCTCATGTTACCTCTAAACCTCTGCCCCTTAATTCTTAACTCATGTCCTCTTGTTTTAAACTTTCCTCCTCTTAACGGAAATAGTCTAGCCACATCCATTCTGTCTATCCCTTTCATAATCTTAAATACTTCTATCAAATCCCCTCTCAACCTTCTACGCTCCAAAGAATAAAGACCCAATCTGTCCAATCTCTCCCCATACTCCAGATGCTTAAACCCAGGCAACATTCTAGTAAACCTTCTCTGCACTCTCTCCACTCTGTTTATATCCTTCCTATAATTAGGCGACCAGAACTGCATACAGAACTCCAAATTAGGCCGCACCAACGTCTTATACAATCTCAACATCACCTCCCAACTGCTATACTCCATGCAATGATTGATAAAGGCCAGCATACTAAAAGCCTTCTTCACCACCCTATTCACGTGAGTTTCTACCTTCAGGGAACGATGTACCGTCACTCCTAAATCTTTCTGCTCTTCTGTATTCCTCAATGCTCTCCCATTTACCACATATGTCCTATTCTGATTCTTCTTACCAAAATGAAGCACCTCACACTTATCAGCATTAAATTCCATCTGCCATTTTTCAGCCCACTTTTCTAAGCAGCCCAAATCCCTCTGCACTCCTTGAAAACCTTCTTCATTATCCACTATTCCACCTATCTTAGTATCGTCTGCATATTTACTAATCCAATTCACCACCCCATCATCTAGATCATTATCAATTAAGATCTTTTGTAAAACAGATATGTGGTCGTCATATGATCTTACTGCCTGATTCTAATTTTGAGGAATATGTACTTTCAATACCAAAAAAGGGATATATTTCTGATTTGTATTGTATTTTACAAGAAACTGAAAGTAAAAAAGATTGGAATAAAGATAAGTTGAAATGGGAAAAAGATTTAGGTTTTACAATAGCTGAAGTAGCCTGGATGGAAATTTGTCAGAATAGTATTCGGAAATTGATTAATGCTAGATTAGCGATGATTAATTATAATTTTATACATCAGTTATACTTAACACTGGAGAAACTAAAAAAGTTTGGTCTTAGTAAGTCGGATTGGTGTTTTCGTTGTGACCAGGCGGCTAATACTTTTTTGCATACTGTCTAGCTTTGTGATCGATTGCAACAGTTTTGGAAGGATATTCAATCTATATTTAATAGTTTATTTAATATTTGTCTTGTATTAGATCCTGGTATATTTTTATTAGGGAATATGCAATCATTAATTGATTTGGGCCTACAAGATTATCAGATTTCTTTTATCTATTTAGCTTTAGCTGTGGCCATGAAATGTATAGCTCTTACTTGGAAAGATAGAAATATATTAACTTTAGATAGGTGGTATTTGGAGATGAAGTTCTGTTTAACCATGGAAAGGAGATCTTTTTCAGTTCAGGATAGGATGTCTTTTTATAGGTTGAAGTGGACTCCGTTTGCTAAATATATGCATTTAAGTTTGATTTAAATATGTTTTTAAGTTTGATAATTTAGTGTTGATAACTTTTTTTTGTTAGTATCTTTACTTGTTATGTTTTATCTTTTTATGTAAGTGGGATATTTTTTCTTCTATATAATATTGTTCAATTTATTAACTCTTCACTCTTTATATGGGGGGTTAGACTAATTTTAAGTTAGCTCATTAATGTTGTGTAATAATTATTGGGGGGATTTATAATCGGACTTTTATTCTTTTTAAATGTAATTTTCTATTTTATTCATGTTATAAAAATTTTAAATAAAGGTTTAAAAAAAAGGAATTTTCAATCTCAGTTTTTTGAGAATGACCATGATGCTTTAATATTTACTAATTCATTGCCAGATGTACAAGGAAATGGGCGATTGTCACCATTGTCACCGAAGAGAAGGGTCAATAGGAATGGAAATGGGAAGATTGGAAAATATGGAAAGAATGGGAAAAAAGTTGAATTGACTCAAAGTCTTCTCGATATTGAAGATCCGGAACAATTATTAGGACTGGAATCACTGGGTTGAATGTGTTTGTTTCAGTACTTTGTGAAAGTCTGAATGAAGGTGGGTGACACTGAGTCCTTTAGTCATCTGCCACTTGTGGACTTTACCACACCCAGATTTTTAGGGGGCTACTACTTTTGAGTAGCTTGTTTTGGGATTGATTTTTCTCTTTTTTTTGGAATTTTTAAAATAGGTGGGGATTCGAATACAGCGAGACTTAGAAGGGGAGTATTATTTTATTGTAGGATTCACATTTGTGAGAAGGTTTAACAGTGATATACTATGAACTGTGTCAGATACTGTGACACCAGGTTCACAGAGGGTGAAGGTTTAACAGTGATGTACGGTATGTTGAGGTAGATAATTTGACACCAGGAGTAAAGTGGGGATCAAGTTTACGGTGATGTACTGTAGACTGAGGCAGATACTGTGACACCAGGTTCACATGGGAATAAGGTTTAATGGTGATGTATGGTATGTTGAGGTAGATAAAGTGATACCAGGTGCACAATGGGGATAATGTTTAACAGTGATGTACAGTAGACTGAGACAGTTACTGTGACACTGGATTCACAGAAGTGAGAAAGTTGAAAAGTCATGTCCAATAAACTGTGTCAGATACTGTGACACCAGGTTCACATTGGGAGAAGGTTTAACGGTGATGTACGGTATGTTGAGGTAGATAATGTGACACCAGGTGTACAATGGGGATAAGGTTCAACGATAATGTAAGGTAGACTGAGACGGTTACTGTGACACTGGGTTCACAGCAGTGAGAAAGTTGAAAAGTAATGTCCGATAAACTGTGTCAGATACTGTGACACCAGGTTCACATGGGGAGAAGGTTTAACGTTGATGTACAGTATGTTGAGGTAGATAATGTGACACCAGGTGCACAATGGGGATAAGGTTCAACGATGATGTACGGTAGACTGAGACAGTTACTGTGATGCTGGGTTCACAGCAGTGAAAAAGTTTAACAGTAATCTACGATAAACTGTGTCAGATACAGTGACACCAGGTTCACAGTGGGGACAAGGTTTAACAGTAATGTACAATAAACTGTGTCAGATACAGTGACACCCATTCACAGATGTGTAAAGGTTTAATGATGATGTATGGTAGACAGAAAAGAGATACTGAGACAATGGGTTCACAACATTAACAAGGTTTAACAGTCACGTACAATAAACTGTGTGAGATACTGCGACACCAGGTTCAGAGTGGGGAGATGTTTTAACGGTAAAGTACAGTAGACTTTGGCATATTCTGTGACACTATGTTCAGGGCAGTAAGAAGGCTTAATGGTGATGTGCGTTAAACTGAGGCAGATACTTTGACACCAGGTTCACAGGAGGAAAAGGTTTAATATTTATGAACGGTAGATTAAGGCAGAAAATGTGAGATGGATTCTACAGTAGTAAGAAGATTTAAAAGTGATTTACTATAACCTGTGTCAGATACTGTGACACCATGTTCACATTGGGGAGAATGTTTAACAGTGATGTACGGTAAATTGAGATGGATACCGTGACACCGGGTGCACAGTGGGGAGGAGGTTTATCAGTGATGTATGGTAGACTGAGACCAATACTGTGACACCAAGTTCACAGTAGTGAGAAGGTTTAACGGTGATGTACGGTAGACTGAGGCAGATACTGTGACAAGAGGTTCACGTTGGGGAGAAGGTTTAACGGTGATATACTGTAAATTGAGATGTATACCATGACACCAGGTTCACAGTGGGGAGAAGGTTTAACGGTGATGGACGGTAGACTGAGGCAGATTCTATTACACTAGGTTCACAGGGGGAAGAAAGTTTAATGTTGATGTACGATAGACTAAGGCAGAAACTTTGAGACAGGATTCACATTCATGAGAAGGTTTAACATTGATGTACAATTAACAGTGTCAGATACTTTGACATCAGGTTCATATTGGGGAGAAGTTTTAATGGTGATGTACGGTAGAGGGAGGCAGATAATGTGACACCAGGCTCAATGTATTGTTCATTTATCATAATTACAACGTCTAATCTATATGCTCAATTTTTTTGTGGCAACTTCCAAACATTCGATAAACTTCAATTGTAATCAGATTTTGTTCATTTAAATAGGACACCACTAAAAGCCTAAATCGTTTGGTCTCTTAAGTACGCTGCACAAAATTAAATTATTTACCTGGGTTTGGTTCAACGTCACTTCAGTCTGCTTCATTATTTTTTCAGTCCCATGTTTTGTGCTTTCTGCTTTGCCCAGCTGATTCGCTAAATGGGCATCCAAATCTGTCCTTTCAGCTTGACCCAACGTCTCCTCTGTAAACTTAAGGAAACCAAGGAGACCAAAGTTAAAATGTTCACATAGGCATTTTCAAAAACAAAAATCACGCTGTGACTTGCAGTTTCACATCATAATCCCACTTGCTAAACTTGCAAGCAACTGCACCGCATCCTACAGCTGGAAAATTGCAAGAGAACTGCTTGGTTAAAGCAAAGATTCCACCCAGTCACCCCATTAAAGGCCTCCAAGTTAACAACAGATATCAACCTGAAAGTTAAATACAAAGATCTGTATCAGGAAGATTAGTGGACTTTTTAAAGAAAAAATAATTTCCACTATTGAAAGAAAACTCCTCAGGGATCACCAGGCTCTTGTTGAACAATTCCTGTTGTATTCCTCAAAATGGTTTGAATCTTGATTTCAAGCAGAGTCATTTGGTGAGATTGTTGGTCCAGAACAAACCCTGCCCACACACTCCCTTAAATACCTGCAAAGTCGTGGCTAAGCTCTGCTCCATGCTAAAGCTATCAGAGCTTTTCTGAAGAGATAGTGGACTTCAGGTGCTGGTACGTTGAGTCACCAAAACACTAATGCTTCCCTGAACAACACACCTCTATCTGAAAACCAACAAGAACCTTCCCGAGTGGTAAATATCAACAAGACATAATATCATGTAACTGTTGTGTTTCTGTCGTTGGAGAATTCCCTTTCCATTCAATCAGAATTAGAGTTTTGGGTGCCGTATTTGAGAAAAGATGTGCTGGTGTTGGAGAAGGTCAGAGATGATTTACTGGAATGATATCAGGAATGAAAGGGTTAGTGTATGAGGAACAATTGTCGACTCTTCGACTGTACTAGTTGGAGTACAGAAGGATAAGGGGGACCTCAGAGGCATTTCAAATGCTGGAAGGCTTGGACAGAGTAAATATGGCAAAGATGTTTCCGATGGTAGGGGATTCTAGGACAGGAGAGCATAATTTCTGGATAAAAGGGTGTCAATTTAAAACAAATGTGGAAAAATTGATTTTGTCAATGGGTCGTGAAACCCACGTGAGGTCATTGGGTGTATTTAAGGCAGAGATTAACAGGTATTTGATACATCAAGGAATTAAGGTAATGGGGAGAGAGCTGGGGAGTGGGGTTGAGTGGAAGAATGGTGGAACAGACTCGATGGGCCTACTTCTTCTCCTATATCTTGTGATCTATATCTTGCTGGAGACCTAGACAACCCTCCTCTTGTATTCCATTCTTAGAAAACATTCTGCATCGTGGTTTTATGTCACATGAACCCATTTCCAATTGAATCCCATGTTACAAGTAACCCAATGCAAATTCTGCATTGAGAGGACTGCAGCTTCCTCATTTTAAAAATTGTTATGGAGCAGCTCAAATGAGATTTCTTGCTTCTTTTTTTGAAAGGGTTAAAATAGAATCAAATAAAATAGGAGAGGGAAAAGCAGAAGAATTTATATACGTGGGAATCAAAATTAATGGTTGGTGATAAAGATACACAATTGTTGAAACATTTGATTAATATATGGAATAAAATAAATGATGAAATTGGTGTAAGTGGATGTACATCACTCAGAATGGCTTTGATTCAAATTCTGAATAACTGGTTTCGTAAGGGGATCTATTGACCAGAGTTCCACACTGCAGCAGTGAGGAAGGAATTCACAACTGGTTTTACTTCTACAGTCACTTCTTACACCAGTGAAATTGAATAGAATAAAATCAGAATTATCAGATCAATGTTTGAGGTTATGTGAAGATGTCGCAACTTTCTTGCATTCATGTTATCTTTGTCCTAATGCAAGATCTTTTTGGGGAGAATTACAATATTTATGGAACAAGTTATAGGAGATGTTTTTCTGCAGAATCTGATCTTATTCATATTAGGAAATATTGAAGGAACAAGGCCCAAATTAAATCTATTAATATATCAATTGAAGTTTGTTAAATTAACGTTAGCGGTGATGAGGACATGTATTGAACTTACTTGGAAATCACATATATTTTTAGGGATGCCAAGAATACATGCAAAAATTCAAATTTGTATTCCTTTGGAAAAAATTACATATAGCTTGAGAAATATATACTGTATGCTTTTGCAAATTTGGCACCTGAATATTCAAATATCAGGCTTCAATTTGTAATAATGCCCTTTCCATCCCTCTAGACATGTGAGATTCTCCTCTTAGTTAAATTTTTTTTATTTAGATTTGTTAGATTTCTTCGCCACCATGAACTCTGGGGAAGCGGACGACTAGTGTAGGGCACCAGAAAACAGAAAGACCACACCCCACCAACATCTCAGAAGCAGAGGATTCAATCCACGGGTCAGTGACCAAGGAAGAAGACCAGTGAGGGGTTCTGCAGCTGAAAGACCCACATAGGTGGCAGGCTGTTGGTGACTTGAGGAGAGGAACCCACACAGGCTGTGGGCTTCTGGACAAAGCAGTCAAGGAACTCACACCAGGCTGTGGATTGATAAAGTGGGTCAAAACTGGCTAAAAGGGTGTCAGGTATCAGACCTGGGATACGAGTGAGTGCTAAATGGTTCCTAATTATGTCTGAGGTTCAAAACTGGAGCTCACATTGCCAATGACTTGGATGGTCTGTGAGCATTGAAAGAGAATCCACAGACCCTCAGTGACTTGGCCCAGGGTTTGGGGTGGTGGGGGGGAGAGCACTCAGTCTTTCTCTGACTGCAAGAGGCATTTCAGGCAATTTCTGCCAGAGGTAAGTCTGTCTGTCTTACAGCAGGAAAAAAGCAATTTTGTGTGATATGACACTTTGTAATTACATGACAGTAAATTGTCTCCTGAAATAGAGATAGAGGTTCAAGTTTCAAACTATTACAAACTCCACTCACCAGATTATACCTCTTCCCACTTTTTGTTTTTGCAAGGACACCATTGATTTGATCACAACTCCTCTGCTGCGTCTGTCCTGTGACAGATTATGTATTTTACATTGTATATAGAGATGTTTTTGAAAGAGATGCATTGGAGGAGTTGTGTAGGTCACAAACAAACACATACACTTCAAAAAACAGCTCTTATTTAAAATGCAAGAGCTTTGCTGAGAGTGAGTCATTCAGGTGCCAAGAGCCTTTGCAAAGACAAAACAAGGACACTGTTTTGCTAAAGAATTTCAAAAGCAGGTGTAAATGGATTATTGTTTTTAAACAACAGATGTTTGGACTCAGAAGTGTGGGTCTGGTGTAGTCATCTGGCTGGTTCTAGTTTGCTGTTCTAAGAAGGTCATGTGGTTTTGCAAGCAAGCAGAGAGGAGAGACCAATTAGGCTTTTTCTAAAAAGAGAGAGAGAGAGAGACAGAGAGAGAGAGAGTAGAGAGAGAGAGAGAGAGAGAGAGAGATGGCAAGCTGGGATCTTGTTTTGAAGACAGGTTGTGAGTTCTCAGTTCAGCCTGTTGAAAAACTTTGTTGTCCATTCAAGAGGAAATTGCTGGCGAGAAATGATGTTTTACCTGAAATAAGGGAAACAAAAGGAAATCAATGGTGACCTGCAGAAGAGGTTATCATTTGGAAAACCCTGATGGGTCAAGTTTCTTTGGCAAAACACCATAGTGGCTGATCAGAGGGAATCAGTTTATGTGTGCCCAATGAGCAAGAAATCCCTCTCTGAAACCAGCAAGAACCTTGCTGGAGGGTAACCATTTACTTTTAATCACCAGAGCTTATCATTCATATTCAAATTCATAAATGTTGAATTCTATGCACAGTATAAAAATTGATAGACACCGGTGAACTTGGAGTTGTGTCAAAGAACTTTATGCACATTAAATACACCTGCGCTTAGAATTAGAAGGGGGTAATGGAAGGCTCTTAATAGTGATAAGTTAAAGTTTGATCCTGTTTTTTTTTTGTTTAAAGAAAATTAAAAACAATGTTTGTTTAAGTATGAATGGTGTTATTGTTTAAAATCTACCTGTGATGGAAAGTATTCTTGGACTGAATAGACATCTGGGCCAAATGGCTATTGAAGGACAATCTGTGCATGATTGTACATCCTCAAGTACAATGACTACTTCTATCCACTAAAGATTGTTAAAGAGCAAGAATATACAAAACAGTCACAAAAAATCCCATCCATACAGCACACGTATTAATACACAAAACAATCATTCCTCCTTATCGGTCAGGAAGGGCCTACACTTCCCAAGGAGGCTGAGGAGGTCAAGGCCAACGGCTCTCATCCTGAGATTTTACAGGAGCACAGTTGAGTCTCGACCATTGGATGGTCTAGTTGCTGTAGAGCATCAGACAGCAATGATGCAGAGTAGTGAGGATCACTGGGGTCTCCCTTTTTCTGTAGATGACATTTACTGGGAGTGTTGTTCAAATTGGGCTCAAGGAATAGTGCAAAGACCATTTTGATCTAGTGAACAGCATCTTTAACCACGTCCATCATCAAGATCAGGACTAACAGGCTGGGGAATAGCATCTTCCCACAGGCTGTGAGATGGATGAAAAGTATCCTGTAAGTGTGATCATCCTCCCAAATATTTATATATGTAGCGTCTACTTCGATAGAGCTACTAAAGCAACACACACACACACACACACACACACACACACACACACACACACACACACACACACACACACACACACACACACACACACACACACACACACACACACACACAAACACACCAGGTTAGTCAACACAAAACTGCTTTATTCAGTCTTTACAGGATTCTTCTATTTACAGCGTGTCCCGGGCCACATGGGTCAAGGTGGGACATCATTAATGAGTTTGCTGCAGATCCACAGGACCACAGGTTTAAATTAAGCCCTGTGAGTGTCCTGCACCTTCCGGCAGGGGAAATCACAGATCAACGTGCGATTCCTCGGCACGCAGGACCACGTGCATGTGGTCAATTAAATGGATGAGTTCCCAGCTGTCTGCCTTATGATTTCATGTGCCCGCCAAAGAACCTTGCCCTCTCGACCTGCTACACAGCTGGTACACACCCCCCACCCCCCCAGAACCATCGCCAGAAAGTAAAACACCAGCTCCATGCACCTTAGGTGGACACCCTCATCGTCTGGGCTGGGGGCACTGAATTGGTGAAGCGGGATCCACATGGGCAGGCTTTTGTCTGTCCCAACTATACAGCTGCAAATGTCCCCCAATGTTCAAAGTATACTCAAACCCATCCTTCTTCACCACGCGGAAAACGCCCTCATACGGTCGTTGTAACAGCACTCCTGGGTCCTGTCTGCGCACAAAAACAAAATCAGTGTCCAGGAGTGGTGGGGTACATTCTGTTAAGGGGATCCAAGCCAATGGGTAGGAAAAGCTTTGCTGATCGCGATACCATGTCGAAGCTGTGGAAGGAAGTTCAGATCAGAGTTGGATGTGAAATCAATGTCCCATGAAATTGTAAGGACCGTACCATAAACCATCTCTGCGGACAATGCAGATGTATCTTGCTTTGGAGCTGTGCGCACTCCCAAAACAACGCATGGCAACTCATCAATCTAATTGGGACAAGTGAGTTGGGCCTTAAAAGTGGACTTCAGTTGCTGGTGGGAATGTGGGTGAATTGTGTTCCATGGACTGATTTAATGTGGGAAAACCAAATCTAGCCATCCAGTTGACGATGAATGCTCTAGCCATTGTCTCAGTGTCACTGGATGGCAACTGGATGGCCTCTGGCCAGCACGTGAAATGTTCTACAACTGTTAGAATGTATCTCATGTTTTCAGATTCTGGCAATGGTCCAAGCAGGTCTACATGCACGTGTTCCAACTGTCTGCATTCCGTCGGGAAATGTTGAAGAGGTGCCTTAGTGTGGCACTGAATTTTGGCAGTCTGGCAGGAGGTACATGTGCAAACCCATTGCACAACGCCTTTTCTCAGTCCATGCTATACATATTTATTTGACATGAGCTTGACAGATGTTCTGATGGATGGATGAGATAAGCTGTGTATCTGGTCAATAAGGTGTTTCCTCCAAGATGCAGGAAACATTGGTCTAATGTAGCCCAAAGACATGTCACAACGTAAGGTTGGCCACCCAGTTGTGCTGCCCTCTGCTGTATGTCCAGGTTAGTAATGGCCGTACTGTATGCCTGAACATCGGGGTCCATTGCCTGGACACTGGCTAATTCAGAAATATCAATGTCACCCTGAATATGATATATAGTCGGTCTGGACAGCATATTCGTGATGCCATTGTTTTTACCAGATGTTATCCAAGTAGATCGAAGGGAACTCTAAATCTCTGCCCAAACTGTCTATAACCCGCTGGCAGGTTTGAACACCATTCTTCAACTCAAGTGGCATCCTAAGACATTCAAAAAGACCAGAAGGGGTAATAATCACCGTTTTAGGAATGTCTTCCTTGTGGATGGGATCTGATGGTATCTCATGACAAGATCAACCTTGGAGAAAGCACAGAAATTGTGCAGATGGGAGGCAAAATCTTGCATATGAGGGACGTTAAGACAGTGGGTCTTAACCAGAGATATGGTCCGCTGGGCTTCATAAATCATAGCATAGACTAGAGTATAGCTGGAAAGTGATGCTGCAACTGTTTAAGGCATTGGTGAGGCCAGGTTTAGAGAATTGTTTTCAGTTCCGGTCTCCAAATATAGGAATGAAATAGATAAGGTGGAGAGGGTGCAGAAAGGATTTACAAAAATGTTACGTGGCTTACAACATCTCGAGTACAGAAAAAGATTAAGGAGACAGTGACTTTATTCATTGGAATGTAGATGGATGAAGGAAGTTATGATAGAGGTAGTCAAAATTATGAAAGGAATAGATAGACTAGACGAGAGTAGACTCTTTCCCCTGAGGGCAGGGGAGGTTGGAACAAGAGGGCATGAGTTCAAGGTAAGGGTGCAAAACTTTAGGAGGAATGTTAGAAGATGCTTCTTCACTCAGAGAGTGGTGGCAGAATGGAATGATCTTCCAGAAGGGATCATTGCGGCAGGGTCCTTTCTGTCATTTAAGTGAAGGTTGGATGTGTATATGGATATGAGGGGGTTGGAGGGATATGGCCAGAGTGTTGAGGGGAAAAATAGTGGAGTTGTTCATGTGAACTGGCACAGACTCAAAGGGCCGACGTGGCCTGTTTCCGTGCTGTAAACTGTTCTATGGTTATATGTGCTGGGCTCCACGGGACAAGGTGGGACATCATTAAGAGTTTGCTGCCGGCAGGTTTGAATTAAGCCCCGCGATTATCCCACGCTTTTCGGCAGGAGACTCCAAAATTCGAAAAGATGAATTAACTATTTCCATGAACCCTCCACTTTTACGTCTATTTTTCTAAATCCATTCCATAATCTAGACATCTTTACTTAACCCAACCCACATTTCTTCTCCCATTCAAATCACTCATTAATACACCAAGGCAGTAAAATAAAAACTCAATGCTGGAAATACTCAGCGGGTCATCTACTGGAAAAATAATCGGATTTTTCTTTATATAAAAAAAATAATTCCTAGCTACAGGAAGGGTATTAGTTAGATTGAAAGAGTGCAGAGAAGATTTACTAAGAAGCTGCCAGATCTTCAGGAGTTGAGCTACAGGGAAAGGTTGAACAGGTTGGGACTTTATTCCTTGGAGTGTCGAAAAATGTGTAAGAGATTGCTTAAAGTGGAATATGAATGAGAAAAAAGACTGAGAAAGACTGCAGTGGACCCAATTGTGAAGGAAATATTTTGCCTGAGAAAAATTGTCATTGGCCCATTTCCTCTGGAGATATGAAACCGCGCACAGAACAAATCAATGACGTACAATTAAAAGAGTGGTTTTCAAACTTTTTCTTTCCAATCACATTCCACCTTAAGTAATCCCTTACTAACAGAGCACTTCTGGCACAGGGATTAAGTGGAATATGATCCGGGGGGTGGGGGTGTGGAGGAGGAGTTTGAAAATCACTGCTCGAGATGAAAATGTTTCTCCATTTCAGTTTTAAGCAGACATCCTTTTATTCTAAGGTTGTGCCCACTGGTCCTAAACTCTCCCACTACTGGCCAAATCCTCTCTATCCAGCCCTTTCACTATTCATCAGATTTCAATGAGGTCCTGCCTCATTATTCTAAACTCAGGCGAGTATAGGCCCAGAACCATCAAATGCTCCGCAAACATTATTCCGCTCATCCCCAGGATCATTCTTGTAAACCACCTCTGGCCCATCACATCCTCTATTAGAAATGGGGCCTAAAATTGCTCACAACACTTACGAGATCAGGACAACCAAAAGGTGGTCACGTGAGGGAAGACAGCTGCAGGGCTGCCTAGAGTTTGTGGATTTGATGGTGTTCAAGGAGTCAGCTGAGGGGAGGTGGGGTGGCGGGTCCTGGAAAGATGGCATCAGAAAATGACGTGAGAAGACACCTCTCCCTGACTGAACTATTCAATACTCGAACTGTAGTGAATTTTTTGACTTTATCAATGTTTTGAACATTAATTTACTACTGTAGGATTCTGGAAATGAAGAAAGGAAAACAGCAGTGTTGGGCACTGACAGTTGCCCTAAAAATCAAAAAGACAAAGACTAAGGGGAGCGATAGGCTTTATTACACACAAGACTGCAGGCCCGCGTGCAAGCTAGGTAAGTGAAGGGATGGAAGAGGTGGCTCGACCTTTATGGCCTGGGTCACAGGGGAGGAGTCCAGGGAGGAGTCTCGGAGAGGATGTCATCAGGAGGGTGGGCCAGCCCATGCCTATACTGGTCAGTTCATACAATACCATTTCATTACCAGCAACTTAGAAAAAAACCTAGGTTTTCAACCTGTGAAAAGTGCAGAAGAAGCAAGGCCGACCTTCCAGAAGGAACCTCAGGAGCAGTTAGAGATAGATCCAAATCCTCAACGTGGAACCCAAGAGAAGCTGGAAGAAATGTCTGCATCCTCTGCGCCTCCAGAGACGCAAGATATCACCAAGATCTTTGGCCTGGGGGTGGGCCAGGAGAGTGAGCGTGGAATCCGACCCAAGCCCGGCTTGACTAAGGAGAGCAGGGGGGTGGGTGCTCGAATGTGAGCGCGAGTTCGCGGGAAGGCAACTGACTGTATGCAGCGGCCCATCTGAAGATGCTCCTCTGGTGCTACTGAGCTTCTCAGCATGGATGGATGTTCTCACATGCAGGAAATCTGCAGTAGGGCTGCCAGGTATGAGGTGGAGGAGGACAACTCAGAAATTCGAGAAGAAGAAGAGCAAGAATGACTATTTGCTGCAGTTGGACTCACTGAAGGAAGGCCTTAGGCTTTAAGAACATCTCCTTCTCCAATGAAAGCTGTTGTTTAACCACAGACACCTTCCCCAGTCTTCAAGGCCCCTGCAACAGGGATGGAAGTCAACTTCATGTCTATAGAACTGATCCAACCAAATGAAAAGATTATGTCTTCTATGACCTTAAATTTTGAAACTTTAAATGATCAATTTGCTGCTATAAAGGAAATAATGGCTGGTATGTGTGAAGAAATTACATTTATTCAAGTTGATATTAATAAGAGTTTAACAGCAGTGGACACTGGACAAGATCAATTTAAGAAGATAGAAGACATTTTTATTGACTGTAAGGACCGTGTGGGCCATTATGCAGAGAGAATGGATCATATTGAGGATTTGTTTACAGGCTTGGATGTCCAGAAGAGAGATTTGTTAAAAAACATTGATTCGTTAGAAAATCAAAGTTGTCGTAATAATATTAAGATAGTTGGTCTGCCGGAAGATATTGATGGTTCAGATCCTGTAAAATTATTTCTGGAAATGGATTCCAGAGATGTTGGGAGTCGAGTCTTTTGAGATAGGGGTCATAGGGTGTGAAGGAGAAAACCTTTTCTGGGTCAAATGTCAAGAGCAGTTCTTTTAAGATGTTTGTGATATCAGGATAGAGAAATTATATTGCGGCTTGCGGTTCAGAAAGCTCGCCTTGATCAAAGCCCAATGATGGTTCAAGGCAATAGGGTTTTATTTTATGCTGATTTAAGTCAGGAGATTATTAAGTGACAGAAAGAGTTTAATGTGGTCAAAGCAGTGCTGTGGAAGAAAGGGTATAAGTTTACTTTTCGGTGTCCGACGATATTTAAGGTGAATTATGGGCCAGATCAGTCTCAATGTTTTGAGAGTCCTTATGGTGCATTATCTTTTGCAAATTTCTTCCCAGATTTGAAGGAATTGATGGGGAAAATGCCCGAGGTTAAAATTGGGAAGGGAACAGGGAAAAGAATTGGAATCAGAATTGGTGAGTGATGTTGAAGATGAAGCTCAAGCTCAATGTGGGTGTTACTATTGGGATGTTTTAATGTTCGGTTGGGGGGTGGTGATTGACTCTGCTACTTCTAAAGTCATCTGCCACTTGTGGTATTAACTGCAGCTGGTCTACAGAGGGGGGTCCGACTTTTGTACTTGTAGATTTTTACATTGTTTACAGGGGTTTCTTATTCTTTGAAAGGGGGGGGGGGTGGGTTAGGATTTTTAAAATATGTAATTGCTCTGTGAAGTGCCAATCTCAAGAGGAAATTAAGTTATGGCTCACTTAAATTTTGTGACCTTCAATGTTAAAGGACTTAATAATCAGATGAAAAGGAAGTGAATATTGGCATATATAAAGAAAATGACGGTTGATGTTGCCTTTTTGCAAGAAACTCGTTTGTCTGAGAAAGAACATATGAAATTGATGAGAGATTGGGTAGGACATGTTTTTGCATCTTCATTTAATTCGAAAGCTAGTGGTGAGTTGCAACTTTGGTTCAGAAGAAGATACCGTTTCAGTTGGAATCATTCTCTGCCACATTGGGTCGAGAGCTGTTGGTGAATTGTAAAATTTTTGCTGAAGCATGGACTTTGATGAATGTTTATCCACCCAATGAAAATGATGAAGACGTTATTTCTGAAACTTTTTTGAATCTGCGTCAAGCTAATGAAAATATTTTGGTTGGTGGGGATTTTAATTGTGTGTTGGATACATTTCCAAAAACTGTACAAAGAACCAAAATAGCTAAATGGATGTTAGACTCAATGAAAGATTTGAATTTGGTGGAAATGTGGAGGGAGTTAATTCTAACAGAAAAAGTCTTTTATTTTTATTCACCTAGACATGATCCTTTTTTGAGAATCGACTTTTGCTTAATGTCAGCACAATTACAGGGTAGATTTATACATGCAGAGTATAAGAGTAGGAATTGTCTGATCATTCCTCATTGTTAAGTAGAAGTACACAATCCTTTTTCCAAACATGAGCAAGTGGGGAGAGAGATGGGAGCGCGAGTCAGGCGGGCGAGGGGTGGGGGGAAAATGGCAGTGTGACTGAAAGGGAATGGGGGTGGATACAGCAGCATAATTTGGGTGGGCTTAAATCTGGCTTTCCAAAATCCAGAAAAATCTGAAATACAGAACACAGTGACCCACCCCCCCACAAAGGGTTCTGGATAAAGGATTGTGCACCTGCACATGTTCTGGTTTGCATAATGTAGATACCCTTATCGGTGAAGATTTAATGGGATGTTATTGAAGCAACCAAAGTTTCTAAGTTATATCAAAGACCATATTCAGACTTATTTGCCAATTAATACATATTCAGTCCAAAGTAAATTTGTTTTGTGGGATGCTTCAAACGCTTATTGAAGAGGTGTGATAATCAATTATACTGCAAGAATTAAGACACAGTATTTGGCGGAGAGCCAACATTTGGAGAAGGATATAACAATGTTGGAAAAGCAATTCCAATGAAATTCGACTGTGGATAAAAATAGTTTTTTGATTCAGTTCAAACTGTTATAATATAATGCAAACATATAAATATGAAAAATTAATACAATGATCCAAATAGCGTTATTATGAATAAGGAGAAAGAGCACATAAGGTTTTCGCTCGGCAATTAAAGACTGAACAGGCATCAAGGACAATAAATGCGATGAGATAATAAACCTCAGGAAATGAATGATGAATTTCACTCATTTTCCCAGAATTTATATTCTTTTGATGTAAGTCAGGATGAGGAACGTGTTGAGTCTTTTTTAGGTAGTTTGGAGTTATCGGTTTTGGACGATAAAGATAGGACAGAATTGGAAGTTCTTTTCAATGATTTTGAAATTGAAGAAGCGATATTGAATATCACCTGGAGAAGATGGGTTTACTGGAGGGTTTTATAAAGAATTTTATGAAGTCTTGTCTCCTGTTTTGATGGATGTTCTTAAACAATCTACAGAAGAGCAAAAGCATTTCCAGAATTCTTTTCTAGACCTAGAATTAGTTATTGCAAAAAAGGAAGAGCCCCATTGAAAGTTGCCTCATATCGAACAATATCTTTATTAAATGTAGATTATAAGATAGTAGCTAATAGACTTGCAAAGTATTTATCACGTTTAATACATGTTGATCCAGCAGGTTTTATTAAGAATAGATTTTCTTCTGAAAATATTGTTCAACTGTGACTTTGATTAATGGATAAAGATATTGTTTGAATCAATCAATATCTAAGCAAGGTGGTCCTTTGTCACCATTGGTGATAGAACTGCTAGCCCAAGCAAAAAGGCAAAACGATAAAATTATTGGGATTAAAATAAATGAAGAGAATATAAGATTCATTTGTTTGCAGATGACGTAGTAATATATTTAACAAATCCTCAGTAATTGTTATGACATCTGCAAACCTGTTTGGTTCAATATGGAGAAATGTCTGGTTATCAGGTTAATCGGGATAAGAGGAACATATTACCAATTACAGAGGAAGATTATCCTGCTTGTAAACAGATTACACAGCTTAGATGGACGAAGAAAATTTAATATTTAGAGGTAATGGTTGATGCGGATTATCAACATTTGTGTAAGTTGAACTATGTTTCTCTATTGATAAAATTCAAGCTGATTTAATTAAATGGAAAAATCTTCCTTTGACATGAATGGCACGTGTGAATTGTGTTGAAGTGAACATTTTTCCTTGTATTCAATATCTTTTTCAATCAATTCCATGTTCGCTTCCAAAGATATTTTTTAAAGAGTTATGCAGCCATCAGAATATTTTTATAGAAAGGTACTTTGGCTAGAGTATTATTGCAAAAATTGACATGGAAATATGCATTAGGGACTACAATGGCCTCATTTTCAGAATTATTTGTTAAATTATTAATTAATTATCAGTTAAAATTTATGAATATGATGTTCAAAATTAATCAACCTCCTCGCCTGGATAAAGTGGAATTAGCACAGATTTCTCATTCTACTATACATCAATGTATATTTAGATGGACTCCTCATCTTTTGCATTATTATAATTTCCCACTATTATGACATTTATGTGATGTTTGGTATAAAAGAAATCTGGCAACAGAAACTGGAGATAAGGTTTCATTTCAAATTCCATGTCAAGTTCATATTCTTCTCGATGAATAATTTTAGTATTTAAAGATTTGCCAAATGAAAGGTATTCAAGTGTTAGCAGATTGTTTTGAAATGGGACAACTCTTTCTTTTGATAGGCTTGGGGAAAAAAATTGTGGTACTGTTAAATTCTTTGCTTGCATATTTTCAAGTACGTGCTCCAGTACTGAAGTATTTTGGGTGGGAATTGAAGATACCTAAGTTAACTAAATTTAAAAAAGTAAATGTAAATGGGGAAAAAAGGGATTTATTTCAGAAATGTATTCTTTGTTGCAAGAGAAAATAGCCAAACTGGATTTAGATAAATAAAATATTAAATGGGAGAAAGATTTATCCTTAGAATTATCCCAAGAAGAATGGACTACTATGTGTGAAGATAGTGTGACTACATTTGGTGAACTATAATTTTCTACTTCAGTTGTATTAAACACCAGAAAAGTTAAAAAAATATGGATTTACTCATTTGGATTTATGCTTCCTGAGATTTTACAGGAGCGCAGTTGAGTCTCCTGTCTGGCTAAGTCATTGGACGCTCCAGTAGCTGTAAAGCATCAGACAGGAATGATGCAGAATTGTGAGGATCACTGGGGTCTCACTTTCTTCTGCAGATGACATTTACTGGGAGTGTTGTTCAAATAGGGCTCAAGGAATTGTAAAAAGACCATTTCCATCCAGTGCACAGCATCTTTCACCACATCCATCATCAAAATCAGGACTGCCAGGCTGGGGAATAGCTTCTTCCCACAGGCTGTGAGATGGATGAAAAGTATCCTGTAAATGGGATAGTTACCCTAAATATTTATATATGTAGTCAACACAAGACTGCTTTATTCAGTCTTTGCAGGCTTCTTTTATTTACCGTGTGTCCCGGGCTCCACGGGAGAAGATGGGACATCATTATGAGTTTGCTACTGATCCACGGAACCACAGGTTTAAATTAAGCTCGCACCTTCTGTCAGGAGAATCCACAGATCAACGTGTCGTTCCTTGACACGCAGCACCACGTGCGTGTGGTCCATTAAATAGACAGCTGTCTGTCTTATGCTTTCACGCGCCCACCAAAGAACCATCCCCACTCAGCCCGCTACACAGCTGCTACCCGACCCCCCCCCCCACCAGAACTGTCACCAGAAACTAAAGCCCCAGCTGCATCGACCTTAGGTGGACCCCCTCATCATCTGTGCTGGGGGCACTGAAAGGGTGAAGTGGGATCCACATGGGCAGGCTTGCATCTGTCCACACTAAACAGCTGTGAATGCCCCCCAATGTCCAAAGTATACACAACCCCATCCTTCTTCATCACGCGGAAAGGGCTCTCATACGGTCATTGTAATGGCGCTCCTGGGACCTGTCTGTGCACAAAAATATAATCAGTGTCCAGGAGTTTTGGGGGCACATTCTGTTTAGGGGAACCATGCCAGTGGGTAGGAAAAGATTTGCTGATCACAACACCATGTCGAAGCTGCTGAAGGACGTTCAGATCAGAGTTGGTGTGAAATGAATGTCCCATGAAACTGTAAGGACCGTACCATAAACCATCTCTGCGGACAATGCAGACATCTTCCTTTGGAGCCGTGCACACTCCCAATAGAACCCATGGCAATTCATCGATTATATTGTGTCCGGTGAGTAGGGCCTTCAGTTGCCAATGGAAACGTTCCACAAGGCCGTTGGACTGTGGGTGAATTGTGGTGCGTGGTCTGATGCAATGTGGGTCGGGAAACCAAATCTAGCCATCCAATTAATGATGAATGCTATGGCCCTTGTCTCAGTGTCACTAGATGGAAACGAGATGGCCTCTGGCCAGCGTGTGAAACGTTCTACGACTGTTAGAATGTATCTCATGTTTTGAGATTTTGGCAATGGTCCGAGCAGATCCACATGCACATGTTCCAACCGCGTGTGTACCACCGGGAAAGGTTGAAGAAGTGCCTTAGTGTGCCGTTGAATTTTGGCAGTCTGGCATGAGGTACAAGTGCAGACAAATTGCGCGACGCCTCGTGTACTGGTTTTCTGCCAGGGGATTAGCAACAAATTCTCTTCTACGACATGCTTTAGCAGCATCCAATGCACCTACTATGTACCAGAATTTCATGTCCTCTGCCATTATGACACAAGACAAAACTAAGTTTCATCCTTGGTTGATGGGTCTGGAAAGGAGGCAAGTGAAGTCCTAACATCGATTGGGAAACACAGTCAGTGAGAGGTCAGCATGGCTTAGAGTTTAGACAACATGTTCAGGACTGCTTTTTGCAGCAGTATGTGGAGATGCCCACGAGATGGGGGGCAGTGTTTGATCTGTGGTTAGGGAATGAAATGGGGCAGGTGGCGGAGGTGAGCATTGGGAAGAACTTCAGATCCAGTGATCATGGGTTAATTAGATTTAGCTTAATTATGGAAAGGGATAGGTCATGTCTGAAGTCGAAGGTCTTCGAGTGGGGGAAGGCCAGATTTGAAGAAATGAGAAGAGATTTGCAGAGTTGTGTGGGCTGATCTTTTAGCCGGAAATGATGAAGAGGAAAATTGGAGGGTATTTAAAGGTGAGATTTTGAGAGTACAGGATCATTTTGTTCCATATCGGCTGAAATGTAAGAAGTTCAAGGGAGCTGTGGATTTCTAGAAAAATTATGAATGATTCGGGATAAGAGGGAGTCCCATGCTCAATATAAGAAACAAAAGATTGATGAGATTTATGATCCTTACTTATATTGAAGAAAGAACCTCAAGAGGGAAATTAGAAAGGGAAAAAGAAGGTATGAAGTATCCATAGCTAATAAGGTGAAAGTGAGTCCTTTGGGTTTTTACAGATACGAGAACAGTACAAAGAGGGTTAAGGATAGAGTACGTCCACTGGAAAATGGGAACGGTGGACTATGTGTAAGTGTGACTATGACTATGTGTATGAGATGGGGGAGATATTGAACAATTTTTTTTCTTTTCTGTATTCACGAGCAAAAGGGACACTGGACTATGTGAGATAAATGAGGTGAATGGCTTAGTTATGGAAAGGATAGGGATTAGCAAAGAGAGGAATTTGGAGCTTCTCGGGTCAATAGCGTTGGATGTCTCCTGGTCCTGATGGGATTTTCCCCAGGACATTAAGGGAGGTCAGGGAGCAAATAGCCGGGGCTCTGACAGTGATGTTTCAAACATCACTGGAGAAGGGTGTGGTGTCGCGGGATTGGAGGGTTGCAAATGTTGTTCCACTATTTAAAAAAAGCAGAAGGTGCAGGCCAAGTAATTATCGGCCAGTAAGTTTTACTTTGGTGGTGGCAAAAGTAATGGAGGGTATTCTCAGAGATAGTATGTACAAATATCTGGATAGGCAGGGAATGATCAGGGGCACCCAGAATGGGTTTATGAAGAGAAAATCATTTTAATGAATCTTGTTGATTGTTTTGAAGAGGTGACAAGGCAAGTGGCTGAAGGTAGGGCGGCTGACGATATCTATTTGAATTTTAGTAAGGCTTTTGATAAGGTTCCGCATGTAAAGTTAGTTAGGAAGGTTCAGTGACTAGGGATTAATAGATAGTGAGATGGTTCAGAGGTGGCTGTAAAACAGACAGCAGAGAGTCATGGTGGACAACTGTCTGTGAGGATAGAAGCCTGTGACGAGCGGTGTGACTCAGGGATTGGTGCTGGGTCCCCTGATGTTTATCATTTATTTTCATGATTTGAATGAGGGGGTGGTTAACTGGGTAATCAAATAGGCAGACGATACAAAAATAGGGGGACTGGTGGAATGTGAGGAAGGTTTTCTTGGATTACAGGATTTGGTTTGTTTGGAAAAGTGGACTGAAAGATGGCAGATGGAATTTAATGTTGACAAGTATGAGGTGCTGCATTCCAGAAAAAATAATCTTAATATGACATATGCAGTTCAGGGATGGGCATCGAGGAAGGCAGAGGAACAGAGGGATCCTGAGTTATGGTACAGATTTCCTTGAAGGTGGTTTCCCATGTAGACACGGTAGTTAAGAAGGCATGTGACATGCTGGCCTTCATAAATCATAGCATAGACTAGAGTATAGCTGTTTAAGGCATTGGTGAAGCCATGTGCAGAGAAGATTTACAAAAATGTTGCCTAGGGTACAGAGGAAGATGAAGGAGACAGCGACTTTATTCATTGGAACGTGGACAATTGAAGGGGGTTATGATAGAGGTATTTAAAATTATGAAGGGAATAGATAGGCAAGACATGAGTAGACTCTTGCCACTGAGGGCAGGGGAGGCTGGAACAAGAGGGCATGAGTTCAGGGTAAGGGTGCAAAACTTTAGGAGGAATGTTAGAGGATGCTTCTTCACTCAGAGAGTGATGGCAGAATGGAATGATCTTCCAGAAGAGATGGTTGTGGCAGGGTCCTTTCTGTCATTGAAGAGATTGTTGGATGTGTACATGGATATGAGGGGGTTGGAGGATATGGGCAGAGTGTGGGATGGGGCTGGGGAATGGTTAGGGAGTGGAGTGGTTCATGTGAAATGGCATGGACTCGAAAGGCTGATATGGCCTGTTTCCGTGCTGTAAATTGTCATATGGTTATATGTGCCGGGCTCCACGAGACAAGGTGGGACATAATGAAGTGTTTGCTGCCGGCAGGTTTAAATTAAGCCCCGTGAGCATCCCACACTCTCCGGCAGGAGTCTCCACAGATCGACGTGCCATTCCTTGGCACACTGCACCAAGTGCAGTCCATTAAATGGTTGAGAACACAGCTGTCTGTCTTATGTTTTCGTGCGCCCACTGAACAACTCTTATTCTGCCTTGTCTCAGTGACGAGAATCCAGTCCAGAGACCTCCATTCCCCTCGTATCCCTGAACTTGTCCAAATTCTTCAATGCTAACATTGAGCACATATTTCCTCATGCAGCTGGCAGCTTGTTCCATTCTCCCACCACCTTGTGTGGAGAAGTTCCCCCTCATGTTTCAACTAAACTTTTCCTCTTTCATCCTTGGCCCACGTATTAAGGACTTTTCCAAGAGGCGGAGTCTGAAGAAAACAACCTCTATCCTCAAGGACCCTCACCACCCAGGCCAGGCTTTCTTCACCCTGCTATCACCAGGGAAACAGGTCCAGGAGCCTGAAGACGAACACCCAATGGTACAAACACAGCTTCTCCCCCTCTGCCATCAGATTTCTGAATGGACAAGGAACCACAGTCACTCCCTCACTTACTCTTCATTTTGCACAAATAGATTTCTTTTTTAAAAATGTAATTTATAGCAATATTTGCACCTATATTGTTGCAACAAAATGACAAATTTTGTGACATGTTCATCACAATAAATTTTTAATTCTGAACACTGCGCGTACATCAGAAAACAATCATAGCTCAAAAAACAATTTGAAAAGATGAATTAACTATTTCCATGCTCCCTTCCCTTTTATGTCTATTTTTCTAAATCCACTCCATAATCATCTCCACTTAACCCAACTCACATTTTTTCTACTATTTAAAGCACTCAGTAATACACCAAGGCAGTAAAATAAAAATTCAATGCTGGAAATACTCGGCAAGCCATTTACTGGAAAAATAATCGGCTTTAAAACCTTCAGGTTGATAACCTTTCACTGGGATTCAAGAAGATGATCAAACAAACCTGATTCTCTTTTTGAGAAAAAGAAGAGGAGAGATAACAAACTGAATAAGTGGGATGAAAAGCCCAAGCAGCAGAATTGGCTGCTGGATGAGTGAAGTCGACTCGTTGATCAACACATTTGTCTGGATGGAGGGATAAAGGATAAACAAGACAAACATGATGCCGTCACTGTGAGGTTCAATACGACAGCTGAAGAGAATCTGAAATAAATGAATGGTGAAAATACTTGTTTTTGGATCAATGTGACAAAATTTGACCTGACAAAAGAAAACAAAATTCCTTTGCTCTGCCAGAACTCTCTAGATCAAGGGACACAATAAAATAATCCAAAAGCCAACGATATGAAATTGAACAGCGAAGTTATAGAAATTGGTAGCAAGAGATAAAACACAGTTACATAATTCCATGAAAGTGGTGTCACAGGAAGACAGGGTTCTAAAGACAGCTTTTGTCATCTTGGCCTTCATTAATTAAAATGTTAAAAATAGGAGTTGGGAAGTTATGGTGAGGTTGTATAAGATGTTGGTGAGGCCAAATTTGGAGTATTGTGTGCAGTTCTGGTCACCTAGCTACAGGAAGGGTATTAGTAAGATTGATAGAGTGCAGAGAAGATTTACTTGGACGCTGCCAGGTCTTCAGGAGTTGAGCTGCAGGGAAAGGTTGAACAGGTTGGGACTTTATTCCTTGGAGTGTCGAAAAATGAGTAAGAGATTGCTTAAAGTGTTATATGAATGGGAAAAAAGGCTGAGAAAGACTGCAGTGGAGCCAATTGTGAAGGAAAGATTTTGCTTGAGATAAATTGTCATTGGCCCATTTCCTCTGGAGTTATGAAACCACGCACAGAACAAGTCAATGTCATACGATTAAAACAGTGGTTTTCAAACTTTTTTTCCCAATCACATAGCTCATTAAGTAATTCCTTACTAACAGAGCACTTCTGGCAAAGGGATTAAGTGGAATATGATCCAGGGGGGTGGGGGTGTGGAGGAGGAGTTTGAAAATCACTGCTCTAGATGAAAAGATTTCTCCATCTCCGTTTTAAGCAGACATCCTTTTATTCTGAGGTTGTGCCCACTGATCCTAAACTCTCCCACTACTGGCAAAATCCTCTCTATCCAGCCCTTTCACTATTCATCAGATTTCAATGAGGTCCTGCCTCATCCTTATAAACTCGGGCGAGTACGGGCCCAGAGCCTTCAAATGCTCCTCAAACATTATTCCTCTCATCCCCAGGGTCATTCTTGTAAACCACCTCTGGACCATCACATCCTCTCTTAGAAATGGGGCCTAAAATTGCACACAACCCTTACGAGATCAGGACAACCAGAAGGTGGTCACGGGAGGGAAGACAGCTGCAGGTCTACCTAGAGTCCATGGATTGGATGGTGTTCAAGGAGTCAGCTGAGGTGGGGGGGGGGTGTCTCGTGGCAAGATGGCGTAGGAAAAAGAAGTTCGAAGACACCTCTCCCTGACTGTTCAATACTCGAACTGTAATGTCTTGTTTGACTTTATCAATGTTTTGAACAATAATTTTCTACTGTAGAATTCTGGAAATGAAGAAAGAAAAAAAACAGTGTTGGGCACGATCAGTTGCCCCAATTATCACAGAGACAAAGACTGAGGGGAACGATAGGCTTTATTACACACAAGACTGCAGGCCCGCGTCCAAGTGAGGGAAGTGAAGGCCTGGATCACAGGGGAGGAGTCCAGGGAGGATCCAGGAGAGCTTGTAATCGGTGGGGGGGGGGGGGGAGGTGGTGCCAGCCCGTGCCTGTACTGGTCAGTACATACAATACCATTTCATTACAAACAACTTCGAAAAAACCTAGGTTGTCAACCTGTGAAAAGTGCAGAAGAAGCAAGGACGACCTTCCAGAAGGAACCTCAGGACAAGTTAGACATGGATCTGAATCCTCAACATGCAAGTCGGGAGCAGCTGGAAGAAATGTCTGCAACCTCTGCCATCCTGAGATGAAAGATGGTGCCAAGACTTTTGGCCAGGCCAGGAGGAGCGCAAGTAAGGAATTCGACATGAGCCGGGCTTGACTAAGGAGAGTGGGGGGTGAATGCCCGAATGCGAGCTCTAGATACCAGGAAGGGGACTGCCTGTTTGCAGCGGAGCATCTGGAGATGTTCTCACTTGCAGGAAATTCTGGATCCGATCTACAGTCCGGCTGCCAGGTATGATGTGGAAGAGAAGAGGCGGAGGAGGACAACTCAGAGGTTCAAGAAGAAGAAGAGCAAGAATGACTACTTGCTGCAGTTGGACTCAATGAAGGGAGGCCTCAGGCTTGAAGAACATCTCCTTCTCCAATGAAAGCTGTTGTTTCACCAGATACCTTCCCCAGACTTCAAGGCCCCTCTACAGAACTGATCCATCAAAATGAAAATATGATGTCTTCTGTGAACTAAGGTTTTGAAACTTTAAATGATCAATTTGCTGGTATGAAGGAAATAAATGGCTGGTATGTGTGAAGAAATTACATCTATTGAAGTTGACATTAATAAGAGTTTAACAGCAGTGGACATTGGACAAGATCAATTTAAGAGGATAGAAGAAGTTTTTATTGACTGTAAGGACCGTGTGGACCATTATGCAGAGAGAATGGATCATATTGAGGATTTATTTACAGGCTGGGATGTCCAGAAGAGAGATTTGTTACAAAACATTGATTCTTTGGAAAATCAAAGTTGTCGTAATAATATTAAGATAGTTGGTGTGCTGGAAGATATTGAAGATTCAGATCCTGTAAAATTATTTTTGGAAATAGATTCCAGAGATGTTGGGAGTTGAGTTTTTTTAGATCGGGCTCAGAGGGCGTTAAGGACAAAATCTTTTCCGGGTCAAATGCCAAGTGCGGTTCTTTTAAGATGTTTGCGATATCAGAATAGAGAAATGATTTTGCGGCTTGCGGTTCAGAAAGCTCGCCTTGATCAAAGCCCTACGATGGTTCAAGGCAATATGGTTTTATTTTATGCTGATTTAAGTCAGGAGATTATTAAGTGACAGAAAGAGTTTAATCTAGTCAAAGCAGTTCTGTTTGATGAAAGGGTATAAGTTTACTTTACTTTATGGTCCAGATCAGTCTCAATGTTTTGAGAGTCCTTATGGTGCATTAACTTTTGTGAATTCCTTCCCAGATTTGAAGGAATCAATGGGGAAAATGTCCGAGGATAAGATTGGGATGGGTATGGGGAAAAGAAGTTGGAATCAGAATTGGTGAGTGATGTTGAAGATGAAGCTCAAGCTCAATGTGGGTGTTATCACTGGGATGACTGATGGGTTTTAATGTTCGGTTGGGGGGTGGTGGTTGACTCGACTACTTCTAAAGTCATCTGCCACTTGTGGTATTAGCTGCACCTGGTCCACAGAGGGGGATCCGACTCTTATGCTCGTAGGTTTTTTTACAGGATTTTCTTCTTTGAAAAGAGGGGTTTGGGTTTTTTTATAGATATATAATTGTAATTGCTGTGTTAAGTGTCAATCTCAGGAGGAAATTAAGTTTTGGCTCATTTCAATTTTGTGAACTTTAATGTTAAAGGACAATAATCCGATTGAAAGAAAGTGAATATTGGCATATATAAAGAAAATGACGGTTGATCTTGCTTTTTTGCAAGAAACTCATTTGTCTGAGAAAGAACATATGAAATTGAAAAGAGATTGGGTCGGACATGATTTTCATCTCCATTTAATTCGAAAGCTCGAGGTGTTGCTACTTTGGTTCATAAGAAGATACCGTTTCAGTTGGAATCATTCTCTGCCAAATCATTTTCTTGAAGACAATCAAGATAACTGACCTGTTCATGGAGCACTGTGTCTGGACTCAGATTCACAAACTCACCTGGCAAGGTCAGCATACAGCCATAGACAAGCTCTACCACTAAACATCCATGATCTGCCCTAACAGCAGTAGGCACGCAAAGGAGAACCATGGGCAAACATTCGCTCCGTGTAGATGCATCACCACCTGCTTTCGATTGTCAATGACAATGCTCAGAGAAGCTGTTGTCCCTGAAATGCTTAGCGATAATTCAGGTCGTGCCCAGAGGATCAGTGAGAGCTCGGACCAATGCTGACTCGAACTGAGACTCTTGATCTGTTGTAATAGTTTGTCCAGAACATCAAAAGATGGAATCCAATGATCCACAAAAGTCCAAGCAATTGTCTCTGCAGAGATGCCGATGATAGGAATTACATCCTGCAATCTGGTAGTCCTATCCTCACCCGTGAGCAGATAAGTACATTGCTGAGATGGCGGAAGTGGACCTTCCAAGCCACAAGGTGCACGTGCTGGAAATGGGAATCCAAAACAACAAAATCCCCCAGCTTGAATTTCATGTGCCTGGAGACTTTAGGGCGTTGAACCAGCAAGTGAGTCCTTGCCCATAATCCAACATTCTGTTTAACATGAAACCAGATAAAATTTTCCTTAACCAGTTTGATTGATGCTCTTCTACCAGGAAGAGATAGATTGTGAAGAGAAAATCTCCTGCCACATAGCTGCCACACAAACGGCAGAGTCCTTCCTGTTGGGGGAAAAAAATAACAGGCCAACTTTTCACTCGATTCATCCAGGGTCACATCTTGAAGATGGAGACCAGAGTTGATCTGGTTTCACCTGATGAAATCGGCATCAGTGTGCCGTGCATGAGCCACGGCAGTGAAATCGATGGCAATTGTTGGATGTAATGTCGCGCCTGGATAGGGCACCAGCCACAGCATTCGCTTTTCCTCAGATATGCTGTGTGTCCGATAAAAATTGTAGGATGAACTCCAAGTGCCAAATCTCTCTGCACAAATAGAGATGCGTGCTTCTACTTTCAGAATGCAGAAGAGGCTGGTGGTCTGTACAAATTGTGTAAGAATGACCTTCCAATAAAAAGCTGAAATATTGAATTGGAAATTTGGATTCACGAGAGAATTACAAATAAATTTGTTTCAAAATTGTATCTACTATTTCAAGAGGAATCTCCAAACCCAGACTTGAATAAATCAAAAGAAAGATGGGAATTGCATTTGGGAACTGAAATTGACCCTTTTTGCTTGTCTGACATTTGTTGAGACAGTAATTAATGTTTTTGATAGATTAGTTAATTACAAATTTATTCATCAATTATATTTAATGCTATATCAATTAATTTATTGCAATTATTTAAAATATATGTCTTAGATGTGGCACAGAAATTGGTACGTTTATACATTCTCTCTGGTCATGTCTCAAGGTGACATCATTTTGGAAAGATGTGGGCAAGTTTTTGGAACAAATTATAATAATGTTTACCATCCACACCTGAGCATTTACTTTTGGGAAATGTATATGATTAGGAAGCCTAATTCAATTTCTCAAAGAACAATTAATTATTTTTATAAGTTGCATTGACAGTGGCCAGGTGATGTATAGCAATTCCATGGAAATCTGAATCCCATCTTAAAATTGATTGTGGGGAAATGCAAAATTGTATTCCCTTAGCAAAGGTGACGTATAAAATTAACTGGGTATGATAAATTATTCAAAATATGGAAACCATATTTAGATATAGGTTTGGATATCTAATGTATTCACTTCTCCAACCCACCACCACTTTTCATTAATCTTAATGGTTGAACATGTTGGTTTAATTTTAATATTTTTTTAATGTCCTGCCTTTCCTTTTGGGAGGGAATAGTTATCACAGGAGCTTTGAACCTAGATCTGTTTTTTTTTTCATTATACTTTTCTTCTCTTCTCACTTTTATGGAAAGTACAACCATTTATTTGTTATTCTATTTTGATCAATGTATCATTTGGATACGATTCTGGTATTATTTTGTACTGTATACAAAACTATAAATTTTAAAAAAAACTGAAATGTTTCACTGCGCGATAGATAGCTAAGACTTCTTGCCCAAATGTACTATACCTTGCCTGAGCCGGTGACCGCTTGGCTGAAAAAAAAACACCGGAGGTTCCAATTGCCCACAGACTCGTTGTTCGAACACTGCTCCCACTGCACTGACAGATGCATCTGTGGTAAGAGAGCAAGATCTTGGGCATTTGATGTACAACCTTAGTGACATTTGTCAGAACAGTGTTCACATCATGGAAAGCATAAACAGGATGGTCTCCCAAAGATAATGTCTTTTTGAAGCAGACATCAGATCCTTTGAGTCGTTCAGCAAGAGGTGCAGTGGCATTGACCAGGAAACAGCAATAAAAATTCCTCATACCTCAAAACCATCACAACTGGCCAAACGTAACAGAGGGAGGAAATTCTCAAATTTCACGCACTTTCCATTCATCAGGCAAAATACCATGTGGCATAACTCTAGCTCCCAAAAATACAAGATCAGAAACACCAGAAACACTTTCCTGGGATTGATCACGGTACCACATTCCTCAAGCCTTAGAAACAATGAGATAAGGTGGCTCTTGTGCTCCGCTTCATCCACACTTACAACCAGAATCTCCTCAATCAACACAAGCACCAAACAAACCCAAGGACAGTGAGTTCGTGGTCCATGAACCACTGGAATGTCTGAGCTGCATTCCATTGACCGAATGGTTTTCTCAGAAACACAAACATGCCGAACGGGAGCATCACTGTGACATCCAAAGACTCAAATGGAATCTAATAGTAAGCACGTTCTAGATCTATTTTGGCAAATGCAGATTTGTCGTGGAGGTTTGCTGAGAAGTCTTGTAAATTTGGAATATTGTATCAGTCAGGCATGGTGGAATTGTCAGGGGTCGATCATCTCTGCAAGGCCGCCAATCTCTAGTTTTTTCAGAACCACATATAATCGTGAAGCCCAGCAGCTGTCAGATCTGTGGGCTAGGCACAATTCTTGCCATTCCAATTTTGAGATTTTAAGATAATCCGGGGTATTACAAGCCTGCGTCTCATAGACCCTGCCTTTATATGGTGGCTTGTTGCATGTCTGCACACCATTATGATGGGGACACGAGGCGAAGAAAAGACTTGAGGAAGGCTTGGAAAGGGCAGGAGCCAGGTTGAAGGCTTGTCAGGCAGCAGATGGCATTGGAAGGACAATAAATGTAGCTCACTTGCATTCAAGAGCTGCAGTCCACACAATGGCATTTTGTCAAATACATCACTGAAAAATGTGACAAGAAATTCTCTCCCAAAGTGGAACTGGCCACATTTACAACTGAAAACCCACCCAAAACGATGTGAAGCTGAAATGAAATGCGAGTGACCTCTGGGCATATTTGAATAAGAGAATCATTTGTAGCTGAATGAACACATGACATATTAGCAAATCTACGTTGCTCAGGAGTTGGAGGGACAGGCACCGCTCCAAAGTGACAGATAGTTTTGGAGTTTTACATGGAGATGCCAAAATAAATACCTATTCTAACAACTGTCTAGAATTGTTCCATTTTTCTCAGTTGACTTCAATAATCACTCCAAAATGAGAACAAGATGACAGACAAAGGAACAGAACCAGGCCACCAGGCCCATCGAATCTGCTCCGTAAACTGACACAAAACTATTTCTTGATTTAATACTCAGTGATCTGGCTTCCACTACTGTATGTGGCAGCAGTTCCACAGATCCACGATCCTCTGGCAAAACAAGTTCTTCCTAATCTCTGTTTTATAGGATAACCTCTAATTTTCTTGTCCTCAATTCACCCACCAAGGGAACCATCTTACCCACATCCATCCTATCTAAACCTTTCAATATACAAAATGTCTACATGACGTTACTTCTTTAATTTCCTGTACTCCAATGAATACAACCCTAGAGCTGTCAAACACTCCTTGTACATTATCCTTTGCATTTTTGGAATCATCCTAGTCATTCTCCTCTGCACCCTCTCCAACAACATCACATCCTTTCTCAGATAGGCAGCCCAAAACTGCACACAGTACTTGAAATGAGGTCTCACCTGTGCCCCATAGAGCCTCATCAACACCTCTTTACTCTTGTACACCATTCCTCTTGAAATGAATGCCAACATAGCATTCACTTTCTTCATGACCAATTTTACCTGGTCGTTAACTTTTAGGTTTCCTTGCACAAGGACACCCAGGTCCCTTTGCACATCCAAGGTCTGAATTTTCTTCCCATCCAAATAGTATGCTTCCTGTTTATTTCCACTGTCAAAATGTACAACTGTAAATTTCTTGGTGTTAAATCTCATCTGCCATCATTTTGCCCAGTTTCCTAATCTGTTTATATCCTTCTCCAACTTTACGGTTTCTACACTTCCTACTCTGTCCCCTATCTTGGTGACCTCCGCAAATTTGGCCACAAAACCATTTAAACCACAATCCAAATCATTAATTTATTTTTCTTGGAATATATCTATCCTGCATTCCTTTCATTACTGCCACATACCATTCTAGAATCAATCATTACTGAACCTGAACATGTTTATTGCGATGAACTTCTTCTAATAAATGTTCTGAGTTTAATTTTTTAAAATCTCATTGTGGTTCCTCTTCATCAACTCTTTGGAAGCTGAATTCACAAAATTTGCCAAATATTTTTTCAGCAATAATTCTGTGGTACAAAGAATTACCCATCTTTCCTAGATGTTAAAAGTTGCATTTTGATTTTGTTGTCTCAAGGTGAAGGCTGATTAAAATGGATTCAGTAATGATGGCCTTCAAACTTTTCATTATTGCTGTGGCTACAGAGCTTGAATGATAAACTGCTGTTTCTACAGGGAATTAACTCATGGAAATGTTCTAAATACATTCATTGGAGATAGACCTCTGTGAAAAGTTTACTGCCCATCGGCAACAATCCTTGAAAAGAGATGAATCGTCACCCAACAGAGCAGCCCAGGAATAGGCCATTTGGTGTACAATGTCTGTGGTGACCATGATGTTCATTTAAATTCATCCCATGTGTCAGCACATGGTCCATGCACATCACCCATTCCCTCTTGTTCATGTGCCCAACCAAATGCCTCTTAAATCGTGGTGACTTCACCACTATCCTGGCAGCGTGGGCCAGACCCCCACCGCACTGTGCGAAACCCTGCCTCACTTCTCTCATTTTCCCCTCTCATGTTCAATATAGGTATCATAGTATTTTTACATCTCCCACGGGGGCAGGGGTGGAAGAAATCTACTCTCTCCATGATTAGAATAATTGGATAAATTTCAACCTGGTCATCTCTCAGCCTCCAATGCTCCAGAGAAAACTATCCAAATTTGTCCAACCTCTCCTCAGACCCAATGCTCTTCCCCAAGCAAGCCCCTGATGAACTCCTTTTGTCATGCAGCAACTAGAATTGCAGAAAATACTCAAAATGTGGCCTAATCACATTTATACTTCATGCCCTGCTCAATGAAGAATACTTTCTTTAACACCCTACACTTACGTTGCCTCTTTCAAGGAGCTCACAATTGCTCCCCAAGATCCCTCTTTGCAACACTACTACAAGTCCTCTCGAAGAGCAAGACACTTGTCTCAATTAAACTCCATATGCCATTTCTCTGCCCACATTTATCAATCGTCTGGTTTGGAAGGGAGAATATGAGGGGAAGTGGGTGAATCAGCAGGAGAGAGAGTGAAACCTGTGGAGGGGGGAGGTGGTGGGCAGGTTACATGATTTTGGAAAATTCCATATGCATACTATCGAGTCACAAATGCAATAAGAGATGGTTCCTCTGGATTTGACCTCACCCTGACAATGGAGGAGGCAGAAGACAAAGGTCATTGTGGGAATGGAATGGAACTTAAAACAGCTTGTGACCATGAGCCAAGATGGCCATTGTGATCAAAGTGGAGGTGCTCAGCCAATCTGTCATTTACTCTGCATTGTGATTCCTGCCACAGAGGGCACTGACATGATTGGAGGAGGTGATTGTGAAACTTTACCCTGCATGAGAATCCCTCGATGGTGGTAACTGATGTAAATTGCAGGAGAAAATGCCCAAGGACGGAGAGGAATTAGGAGTCTGTAATTAGTTGAAAAATCCTACTACAAGATTCATCACCAACGAGTAGGAAAGCAGCTTCAGTCTATTCTCCCTCTCAGAAAGATTTAGTTAATAAACAAAACAATCTTTCAGCACAGCCAGGGGCAAAAGGGCTCTTAATTTAGTCTTACAATCATCAGACTTTGAAGTTAACCACCGTAAATGACTCAAAATTCAATTCTAGATTCATTTCTGGTGGAAGTATAAGAGCCAGAGGCTTGCTTAATCAGATTAGCCTTATTCTGAGTTTCCATTTTGACTTTCACACCATCAAATGCAAGCCCCAGTTTTTGTTCCCCCACTATTTTCTATCCTTACCCACTTTGCAACCTCATCTAAAATTGGAACAAACAACAGCTAATTTTTCCATGTATAAATCATATACAAAATAATTTACCTACATTTTCACATCACTGTCGCCACTGAGGGATAACTTCTGCCCATCACGAAACTGCACCAGCCACTTCAGGGTGCTATTTACCTTGGTGTTAATGACTCTTTTCCAGTGTTACTTTCAGACATAATGACATATTCAACATGCACAATATTTCTTTTCTTACTGACCAGACCTATAAAGCATTGTGTAAAAAAGAGAAAAGCTCAAGTCAACCAGGAGATACAAACTTTTGACTGCAATGTTGCTGTGCAAATTTGCTACATTATTGAAGTCTCACAGAGCTTACAACAGATATTCAAAGTCAAGCAATAACAGAAATAACAGAATATTACAGCACGGTACAAGCCCTTTGGCCCACGATGTTGTGTTGATCTTGATATTTCTAACAAAAAAAATACCCTGTAGCAGCTACTGCGGTAGATGCTACTTAATAAAGGCAAATACATACAAAGGTTGTCAACTCATGTCATTGAAGACATACACGGACCTTTTATTCCCTGACTGTCAATGAGAACATTAGTGAACACCTTCCGGTCCACAGGACCAGCAGGTTAAAGCTCCGAGCCATTAGCGCCCCGTGCCTTTAGGCAGGGGCTTCATCTGATCCACTCACTGTACTTTGGTGCCCAAACCTGTTAGCCTGCGACGTGTCAGGTAAGTCTGTGAACTGACAGTGACGGTACGTCCGCTACAACCCTGTTTTTCTTTCACCCAAGTATGCCTGTCTTAGAGTCTCTTAAATGCAACTTATTCATTGTAATAAATAAATATATTTGGAGAATTTGGTAGTATTTTGGATTTTGGTAAGATTTAGAGTAGGTTACATACATACACACACATACATTTTAAAACATCTTATTTGAAAGATTGAAGATCTCTGGAGAATGATCTGCACATTCACAAGTAGGTGTTAATCGAACTGATGTCATAAAATGAATGACCATTGTTTGGAAATGGAGTCAGGATGGCTACAAGTACTTTTCTGCAGGGTGCTTAGAGGAAAGTCACACCTGGGTTTTGTTTATCTAACAACAGCTTGAGCAGAAGAAAGAACTCCTGTTGTTTGGAATAAGAGGAATGGAACTCTGAGGTAGCTTGCAGAAAGAAGATACCATCTTGAAGATCCTGATGGGGCTAGTTTCATCAGCTAGACATTGAGGAGACTAATGAAGATACCTCAGTTGTGGAAATCCTGGAACAACAAATCACTGTCTGGAAACCCTACAAGAACCTTCCTGAGTGGAAAACATTTACCTTTCGAGCACCAAATCCTGGTGAAGTTTGTACATGTTCAATTCTGTGCACAGCAGAAGAATTGCCTGCATCCACAGAACTTGGAAGAAGGAGAAGTGAGATTGAACTGTGAACCAAAGAACTTTTCTTAAATTTAAACACATTACAAACATGTGTGCTTAGAATTAGAAGGGGGTTCATTTGGGTTAGTTAAGTATAGAGTTAAGTTAAAGTTTAATTCTATTTTCATGTTTAAATTTGATTAAAATAACTTCTGTTTTAAAAACCACTTGTCTTGGTGAATGTCTC
Source organism: Narcine bancroftii (assembly GCF_036971445.1). Lineage (NCBI taxonomy): Eukaryota > Metazoa > Chordata > Chondrichthyes > Torpediniformes > Narcinidae > Narcine > Narcine bancroftii. Next base: position 323,131 of record NW_027211995.1, on the reverse strand, counting down.
TTGCTGCTGAGTTTTGGGATCCTTTGGGCTCTTAACAATATCTGCTTGGATAATGACATTGGGCCTGTTCAAAATAGGAAATGGCTTCTACCAGCAGGAGTTTCTATTTGATAAAAAATATTGATAGGTGAGTGGCCACATACGTTTCCCAAAAATTAATAACCTCTCCCTCCCTAACCCACATTCAGCCCCGTGACATCTTTCTACGTTGCATTACTGGGGCCACCATGGACCTGACCCATTTCCCATCTCTCCTTGCAATGCCAATATGGCAGCTGCCATTAAGAACTGACAAATCACATTTTAATTCAGCAAGCAAGATGAAAATCATCCTTAAAAAGATGGGTCAACAAACCTTCCTAATCTTGTCACTTCATTTTTATTTCGATTCCCATGGGGCATGAGCAAAAATGTCCCATCCATTGGCTCACCAAATTATGAGTAAAATCATGATCCCTGTTCATGAAAACCAATAACATTCAATGTTACACAGATAATCTAGGAAGAATTCTGTAATAAAGTTGAATGAAATTTTGAAAGAATTTCCCCCTTATAAACGCTGAGATTGTAGCACGCCAAAAGAGCAAAAAGAGGTCAAATCTCTGCAACACTCGGATAGTCCAAGATGGTTTTCCATCCCTTCCTAAGCGACCCAATGACCCCGACAGGTCCTCCCCGACTTGCGATCGTAATGAAACCCGAAACATCCCACAATGGACGCAAGTCGGAGTTTTGCCCCTGTGCGAGGAGCTCTGAAGTCTAAGAGCCTATTTTTAAATCAAATGATTTGACAAACGAGAACAGAGACACAGGACACGTAAATCCCAAAATGTGCGGATTGACTTTGTGACTCAGTTTCTCAGGGTCCATAGGCTGGGGGGCAGCCATCTTAATTTCAGTGCGCATGCGCGACTTGTTAGTTGTCACTTCCGCAAAGGCTTTGCTTGGTGGCCGTCAGTCGGCACGTGCGTATCAGCTGCACATGCGCGAATCCAACTCCAAGTCCTAAATCCACAGCGCATGCGCCAACCAGACTTCCAAAATTTCTTCTTGCCCCTCCCCCGCCCCTTCCCGCTGCCAGTTACCCCACGGTCCCCGGCCTCGCCCTGTCGGCGTCATCAGGCCTCGCACCGACGCCTCGGCTCCACCCAAACACCCCGCCGGTACCGGCCGCTCCCGGGTGGGGCCCGGCGGGCTGCGGGTCGCCCGTTTTCCCTGGACGGCGCGGCTGAGGAAGGTCCCGGCTCCTCTGCCAACTTCTTCCTATTCGAGCCCGCGGCGACACGACGAACCCCGATCAGATGACGCCGCCGCCAACGTCCCGCCTCCTCACAGCAAGAGCCAATCAACCCGCGAACCCGCCCATCAATCCAACCCGACTCCAGCGTCTAATCCAATAGCGGACTCACCGAATCAACGTTTGGCTCGCGCAACTGAAGCAGCCAATCAGCGAGCGATCGAACACAGGCGCACCCAATCAGCATTGCAAGACAGAAAGCAGACAGTCGAAGAAGCAGGAGACCCTTCTGCCCTTCCATTTCATACTACCCCAACAACTCAATCAAATCCTTGGGAAACACAGGATCATTTTATCCTGGCTCCAGGATTCCTCTGATCTTAAGAAATACATTGTACCCCAACTGCAAGGGAGACTATTTATTCTCAATCTTTCCTTCATATTTATTACCGCAACCAATTTAATGTCTGCTACGTTTTTCAAAGTATCTGCATCTAAGTTCAATGCATATGATCCCTCTATGAATGTTTATGACAATAAACTCATCATAAGTCCATGGATCCAAATTTCAAATGAACCTTCAACAGGGTAGAGAATTCCAAGGATATTACATTTTCATTGAAGACATTTCTTAAAGTTCAAGCAGCCGATCAGTTATTGGGAAATTGTGACAGTTGATGTTCAGCTTCTTTGCATTATCCTCTCTCGATCTGTGCTGCTGTGTCCTCTCATAATGTTGTAAGGTCATCTCCAATTTTTCCAACGACCAAGAGATCCATATTCAAACTTTCCTCTTATCACCCGCAAAGAACACCCCAGAAACAAGTCTGACAATCTTTGTGCTCTTCTCACGCTTCAGATAAGGAAACTGTACACATGACTCCTGATATAAGATGAGCAAGACCATTCGATGTGAAATTGGAGCGTGCGCGCTACTGTGATAGGTGGAAAGAAGGACATACACTCAAGAAATCAAAGTTAAAGAATCTTTTATTACACTGGCAGCTCTACTTCTATTATCTCCCCGCTGCTGTCGCAGGAGTGATGTCACAGTCGTGCCGGCCTCCAATTGGTCAGTGTTCCCATCTTTGTTGATTCCTGCTGTGCAGTTTTTCCCCTGGGACAAAAGTTGTTGGTCCCCGTGGACTCTGTGCAGTCGCCAATGTTAGAAACAGAATTACCTTTAAAGAAATTGCTCGAGACAAAAATTGAGAACAAAGAACATTTATTACAACAACAATGCAAAGTTGGGTGCTTCCCCTTACCCTGGGAATACACACATACACTGGGGCTCACCCAACTTTTATACAGTTTATCTCAGTATAGGAATAACCCCCCCCCCACCTTACATTCTTCTGCCTCCTGCTGGAGAGGGTTGGCATTAGGCAATCCTGCCTACATGCTGTTTCTGTGCACTTGGTGGACCAGGGGGTATCCTGTTGGTGTCCCTTCATGTTATTGTCCTTATTCACACCTTCCTGATTCTTGGAGCCACAGTTTCTTGATATGCAGAGTTCGCTAATCCTGTCTAGGGTTAACTAATTTAATATGTATAACTTTGTAAATCTATGTAAGGTTAACTAATTAGATATGTAGAACTTGGTACTTCTGTCTAGGGCTAGGAGACCCTTATCTCATCCAGACTACCTCAACTTCCTACACTCTATTGTTCCTTACCGCTCCGTATCTTATTCATATGGTGGGCTCATTGATCTTGTCACAAAGACTAGAAGATTCTTATCTTAAATGTGCTGACTCTGCTTTCCTGCATCCTAATTCCCAAGCTCATCCTGTTTGTACTGGTTACATTCATTTATTAATGTAGGAATTTTAGTTTCCTTCATGTTCATAATTTTAGATCAGTTTTCTCATCTCTCACAATCCTCACTTTTCTTTTAGATCGGTATTACTGATGTCGTAAAGCGCAAGGTGTTGTTTTTCCCAGCTGGTCAATAACCGAATTGCAGTCTCTGTGTCGTTGGATAGAGTTAGGGAAACATACTTTCTTTGGGGTATAGTGTTCTGACGAGGGGTTCGATGAATTAAAAACTGCAGCCAAGTCTTTAGGCAGGGGAACACTATAAAGGTGAGAGTAGCGAGTCCAGCTGCTATAAAGGTTGTGAGTATCAGGCTCCAGTTTTTAGTAGAGTCTAGTCCATCCCACATCAGTCCGAGGTTGCTAAGTCTGAACATGGGCATGGGCAGATTCTCGTCGAAGTCCTGAAGCAGTATCTTTAACCGCCTGACTGTTGTAAGCATTGTCCTGAACAAGTCTTTGAGAAACGCTGCCTTCAGCAGCGAACGAGTAGTCGAGAGTCAGGCGGTTCCATTGAATTGTGGCTCGTATCTGCCGTTCCTCTTCAGCTCCAAACCCCAGGGCCACCGATCTCCATTTGATGATGATGTTGAAGGCTGTTTGGAGTCTGATTAAACGATTGAAATGCCAAGTAGCTTTAGGGTACTGTAGCAGCTCACGTCGTTTGTAACTGGTGCTCCCCTTCACGGGGTGGTGTTTGTCATTTTGAATGTATGAGAGACCCAAAGGATGTTTGAGAAGAGACCAAGCTGGGGAGGATTGTTTCTTATCATTTAACCTGTGAGTTGCAACTTGTGAGTGCAAACCTGTCTGTGTACATTAGCATATGCATTAACTCTCTCTCTCTGTGACATGTACAATCCTGACTACCATTCTGTCTGTCTTTGTCCCACCATGTCCTTTGTGCAATCGCTTTAAAACTCCTGTCTTTAATACCTGTGTCGGCTAAGATACAAATTAGATGTACTCCACTAAAGCTGTTCAGTTCCCCTGGTCCGTATTGGAATCCCTTGTTAACCCATATCCCACTATGACTATACATTATATCTATGCTCTGTCTACATTCTAAAGGAAAATAATTGTCACCTCTGCTGCCCCTATCCCAGGAGGACTTAATACATTGTGAGTAATTAAGTGATGTCCCAGAAATGGAGAAGCAACAATTAAACAATACAATAAATGGTAAAAACAACATTACGGCACTTTTTCACGGCGTAGTGTAACTTTCAGGTCAGAAGGAAGAGGGACTGCACGCCAGGTGGAGGGTAGATTATCAGTGTTGTTATTCTGTGGTTCAGTAGCTGGTTTAATTCGTTGGATGTGGCTCCAGCCTTTTTCTTTCGTTCGCACGGCAGTGTCTGTAATCAAAAGTACACAATAGGGGCCATCCCAGACAGGTTTCTGTTGGTGATGTTGGCATGCTTTTACATATAACCAATCACCAATTTAATAAAATGAATAACAATCTGACTTTTCTTTGTGTTAGTGTAAAAATTGTAAAATGAAACACAAACCATATTTCCATGGGTTTTGAATATATTAGACCTTATTAAAATGCAGTTGGAGCTGCTTGTCTGTATGAGGCAACCAACCTGCAATTTGTTAGAGTGAGTACATAACAGACATGCAGCACAAGAGCCCCTGCGAGAGAACTTGAAACATATTTAACCTTTAGTTCTGCCTTAAGTAAAATGCCTTGTGCCACAGCTCACAGGAGCTGGCCTTATTTAAAACAGTTTGTAAAACAGGCACCAAAAAAATTTAAAAGATGTTCTTATGAAGATTGCACACACAATCATTTAAGTACAGGCTAGTTTCTATTATATTCCACTTAAAAGTTCTGCTGCATGAATCCTGGAGCTTGTGGAGTCATTATTGAATCAAGAAATATTGGTGCCATGCCAATCTCATTCTAACATGCCAATTTCTCCAGTCCTTAAGTTAAAATGTACTGAATAGCATCTGGTACAAGATCTGTGAGTTATTTATGATATTATTATTCTTATGCACCCAATTGTTCTGAACTATGCCACCAATTTAAATCATGTTCCACCTATGGTAGTACTCACACAGCACCATAGACCAGTTCGCAGGTTTATTTCTCCATTAAGCTAAATCCCATCGCGCAGGGTTTACCTCCGTGATTATTTACAATGTAACTTCCACACTACCGGATTTAAATATAAACCTGATGAATGGTGGGGGGGGGGGTGGGGGGAGAGTTATCATGAACTAAATTACAGCGGCAATACAGAGAAATTGTGCTGAGGCATTAATTTCACTCCGGAGGAAAATGCACCAGAGAAATGAATGATTAAACTTATGGGAATCCCCAGAGGTATCTTTATTCTCCAGAGGTGAGTGATCTTTAAACTCACGGACCTTGACTGCTGGATGTGTAGAAGAAATGTACTAAATCTATTGATAGGGCTCCATACCTCTAACTGCAAGAGAGGAGCCTGGAGCCTCAGTTTCAAGTGCCACAGTGCACTTAAAGGGACATGCACATTCCCCCTTCAACTGGCTGATCCAGCCACTTTACACATCAGATCCTTTCTTTATCTCACATACACTTAAAGTTAAGATGTATAGAACTCACCCTATTTGTGCAAACATTTCTCCCTGCAAATGTTATAACATCACTCAACTCTCAGGTACTCCCTGTGCAAAATCACATTTGAATACAATTTATTTCATAAATTGGAATTAACTGGTAGTTAAATTCGCTCATTCTACAGTATTGATAAACGATCATTTATGACATTTAAATTTTAGCATGAATTTTAATCAATATTGGTCAGTGACTGAAGTGGGAAGTCGTGATTTATGAAATTATCTCTGGTCTCTACTCTCCCACTCCCGGCACTTCTCCCAACGTCCAGGAGCTGGCACACAGTCCCTGCCTTTTTCATGTTACTCATCTTTTTCTTTCTTTTCTTTGGCTTGGCTTCGCGGACGAAGATTTATGGAGGGGGTAAAAAGTCCACGTCAGCTGCAGGCTCGTTTGTGGCTGACAAGTCCGATGCGGGACAGGCAGACACGATTGCAGCGGTTGCAGGGGAAAATTGGTGGGTTGGGGTTGGGTGTTGGGTTTTTCCTCCTTTGCCTTTTGTCAGTGAGGTAGGCTCTGCGGTCTTCTTCAAAGGAGGTTGCTGCCCGCCAAACTGTGAGGCGCCAAGATGCACGGTTTGAGGCGATATCAGCCCACTGGCGGTGGTCAATGTGGCAGGCACCAAGAGATTTCTTTAGGCAATCTACTATTCCTTTAACTGCTTGCATTAAAATTTTCGCCTTTCCTTTCTGCTTATCCTCAGACCTCTGGACAAATGCTTTTAGTGCAATCTGTAGAAGCTGGGTAATTCCTTGCTCATGCCAATTTTCCGTCTTTTGTAATTTTCTTCTAATGTCTGGGGCTGAGTTGGTAACAAAACCCGTTAGTACCAATTGTTCCCCTGCTGGGGATTCTATGTCGAGACCCCCATATTGTTGTATTGCCATGCGCAATCTATTCAGAAATGCAGAGGGGGTCTCCTCGGGACCTTGGGGAACCTCAAAGACTTTCTTGAAATTCTGTCCCTTTGGGACAGATTCCTTGATTCCTCTTATCAAATTAACCCTGTATTCTTCCATCAATACCCGACCATTATTGGTATTTTTATCCCAATTAGGTCTAGCCAAGGGGAATTTAGCTTCTCCAGGTAACGCATCTGGTCCCCCTTGGTGATCCTTATCCCAGACTCTAATCCCTGCCTGGCGAATCATTCCACGCTCATCCAAAGTAAACAGAGTCTTAAAGATAGATGTTAACTCATCCCAAGTATATATATTTCGTCCAAAAAATTGGTCTAACTGTTCGGTACATACCTGGGGATCTTCTATCAGGGAGGTCAGTTCTTTGTTAAAGTTACGCACTTCAGTATTGGTCAGGGGCACATTTACGAAACCGAGACCCTCTCCCACGGGAACTTCCCGCGGTGGTCTCATCCAGTTGGTTTCTGGCTTATTAGGTCTGGGTTCCTGCTCCCTGGGAAATGAATCAAAGGTTTCTGCCCTTTCTTCCTGAAGAGTCTCACACTGTTCTGAATTAAAGTTACCTCTCTCTCCTGTCAACAGAGGTGGTAATCGAGTGCTTTGTGAGCGAGTCATCATACCACTCCTATTCTCTTCTCTTTTCTCTAGCTGTGGGGGAGGAGGGGAAGGTGCAGAAGGGTAGGGCATAGGAGGGGAGGAAAAATAGGAGCCGGCATAGGAGGAACATAAGGTGGAGGGAGGGAATGTAAGCACATCCCACCTTTGTGGTTCAGGGACAAAAGTTTCCTCCTCTCTCTTGTCCTTGCATTCTTTTTCATTCAAAACCAATTGATTTTAACGATCCCCTGAGCCAGCAGGCTGCATATTCCCTGCTCTCAAGATTATCTCTCTGGTTTTGATAGAGCCAGATGTTCAATGCTTGACACATCCAGTCATCCTCGGATCCGAGCTTTGGCCAGTACAAGGAGCTCCCTTTAACCGGGCTTTTAACCCATTCTATACAACAATACCTGACCATGGTCAGTTTGTCCTTTCCACGGGTCCTTCCCGTGCCCCACTCAGATAACATCAACCCAAGCGGGCTGTACGTAGTTATCTGATTATCACATCCTTTACCAGGACTCTCTTCCTTGCTACCCACACTTCCCATACTGATAGGCAAGTAAAATTCCTCTTACCGGGTTCCTGTAGCAATGCTCTAGCGCGCTTCCTTCCGTCGTTTGTTCTCAATGCCTCTTCTCGGATATCACTCGCTTCTTCCACTGACCAGCCACCCGTCGTCCGTGAGTCCAGCTGAATCAGCTGGGTGCACCTACTCTCGTCGTCGGGCACTCTGTCAGTGGAGGGAGTGTGATCCCGGACGAGTCCCCATTTGTTAGAAACAGAAGTACCTTTAAAGAAATTGCTCGAGACAAAAATTGAGAACAAAGAACATTTATTATACAACAATGCAAAGTTGGGTGCTTCCCCTTACCCTGGGAATACATACATACACTGGGGCTCACCCAACTTTTATACAGTTTATCTCAGTATAGGAATAACTCCCCCTTACATTCTTCTGCCACCTGCTGGAGAGGTTTGGCATTAGGCAATCCTGCCTACGTGCTGTTTCTGTGCACTTGGAGGACCAGGGGGTATCCTGTCGGTGTCTTCTCATGTCATTATCCCCATTGTCCTTATTCATAACCTTGCCCTTGTCCCCATTCACACCTTTCCAACTCTCAGAGCTATAGTCCCTTCATATGCAGAGTTTGCTAATCCTGTCTAGGGTTTACTAATTAAATATGCATAACTTGATTAATCTGTGTATGGCTTACTAATTATATATGTAGAACTGGCTAATACTGTCTAAGGTTTTCTAATTATTTATGCAAGCCTTGCTATTTCTATCTGGGGCTTGGCGACCCTTATCTCGTTCAGACTAACTCTACTTCTATCATCAATTGTCTGTCCTTATCTCCTTCAGTTGGTGAACTTGCTGATTCTCTAGGAGATTCTTATCTTACTCAGACAGTGTCAACTTCCTGCCTTCTAATATCCATGTCTCATGCTGTTTGCACTGGCTTCATTCATTTACTTAGGTATCAATTTTATTTTCTTCATTTCTTCATGTTCATATTGCAATATCAGTTTTTCTCATCTCTCACAGTAGGAAGTAAAGTTAGTCTGAATAAGGTAAGGGTCTTCTAGCCTTAGAGAGAGTCAGCAAGTTCTGCATATGTAATTAGTAAGCCTTAGACAGAATTAGCAAATTCTGCATATAAGAGTTAGTAAGTTCTGAGGGTTGGGAAGGTGTGAATAAGGATAATGACATGATGGGACACTGACAGGATACCCCCTGGTCCTCCAAGTTCGCAGAAACAGCACGTAGGCAGACAGGATTGCCTAATGCCAAACTTATCCAGGAGGCAGAAGAATGTAAGGGGAAGGTACTTCTATACTGAAATAAACTGTATAAAAGTTGGGTGAGCCCCAGTGTATGTGTGTATTCCCAGGGTAAAGGGAAGCACCCAACTTTGCATTGTTGTATAATAAATGTTCTTTGTTCTCAATTTTTGTCTCGAGCAATTTCTGTGAAGGTACTTCTGTTTCTAACAAATGGGGGCTCGTCTGGGATCCCACTCCCTCCACTGACAGAGTGCCCGACGACGAGGGTAGGTGCACCCCAGCTGATTCAGCTGGACTCACGGACGATGGGTGACTGGTCAGTGGATGAAGTGAGTGATATCCGAGAAGAGGCATTGAGAACAAATGACGGGAGGACGTTAAGGAAGCGCGCTAGGAATAGCTACTGGATCCCGGTAAGAGGAATTTTACTTACCTTTTAGTATGGGAGGTGTGAGTAGCAAGGGAAATAGTCCTAAGGAAGGACAGGACAATCAGATAATTAAGCAAAGTCCATTAGGATTAATGCTATCTGATTGGGGTGCGGGGAGAACAGCAGCTGGTGTTTTAGTTTCTGACGACAGTTCTGGGGGGGTATTGATGTAGCAGCTGTCTAGTGGGCCGAGTGGGCAAGGTTCTTTGGCGGGTGCGTGAAATCATAAGACAGAGAACTGGATATTCATCCATTTAATTGACCACCCTCGCGTGGTGCTGCGTGCCGAGGAATGGCACACTGATCTGTGGATTCTCCTGCCGGAAAGCGCAGGACACTCACAGGGCTTAATTTAAACCTGTGGTTCTGTGGATCGGCAGCAAACTCATAATGATGTCCCACCTTCTCCCATGGAGCCGGGACACACGGTAAATAAAAGAATCCTGCAAAGTCTGAATAAAGCAGTCTTGTGTTGACTAACCTTGTGTGTGTGTGTTGCTTTCATAGCTCTATCGAAGTAGCCTCTACATATATAAATATTTAGGGTAACTATCCCATTTACAGGATACTTTTCATCCATCTCACAGCCTGTGGGAAGAAGCTATTCCCCAGCCTGGCAGTCCTGATTTTGATGATGGACGTGATTAAAGGTGCTGTGCACTGGGTGGAAACGGTCTTTTTACAATTCCTTGAGCCCTATTTGAACAACACTCCCAGTAAATGTCATCTGCAGAAGAAAGAGAGACCCCAGTGATCCTCACAACTCTTTGCATCATTCCTATCTGATGCTTTACAGCTACTAGACCATCCAATGATGCAGCCAGACAGGAGACTCAACTGCAAATCTCAGGATGAGAGCCGTTGGCCTTGACCTCATCAGCCTCCTTGGGAAGTGTAGGTGCTTCTGACCAATAAGGAGGAGTGATTGTTTTATGTAGTAATACTTGTGCTGTATTTATGGGAATTTCATGTGATTGTATTGTCCATTCTTGCTGTTTAACAATCTTTAATGGATCGAAGTAGTCATTGGACTTTCAGATGTACAATCAAGTACAGATTGTCTTTAAATAGCCATATGGCCCAGATGTCTGTTCAGACCAAAAATACTTTCGATCATACGCAGATTTTGAACAATAACACCATTCATTTTGCAACAACTGCCACTTAATTTTGCCAGTTGTTCAATGGCAAACTATATGGGGAAAACACCACTGTCAACTCTTCTACCTTAAAGGAGTAATTATATTCAAATGGGCAGTAGATCAAGAGATGGAAACAGTGAAATCAGACAGAGGTGAGTGGCTGCTTAAATTAGAAACATTTGTTTTCATGCTATAGTGTTTAAGGCTGCCCAGGAGGAATATAATGTGTTTTCTTTAAGATTGTTTGCCTTCACCCTGGGGAAGGATGGGGCCAACAGACATGTTGCTAGAAGGGTTCGAGACTTGATATGGTAGGTCACTAGAAGCTCAAGTTTAGATCCACATAGTGCAGATGTTTAGCAAAATGGCCACCCAGTCTGTATTTGGTCTTGCTGATATTGAGGTCAACTGACTCGACCAAATGCAGGAGATTAAGTTGGATGGGATGCATATGAAACACTGCCTCACCTGGAAGGTCTGATTGTGGCCTTGCATGGAGGTGAGACAGGTTTGGCAATTTCTCCGGTTTCAATGGGGAGTGTATCAGGTGGTGGTGGGTGGAGAGGTAAGTGCCATCGAGAGAGTCACAGAAATACATGCCCCTGTGAAAAAAGAATATGAGTGGAGCAGTTTAGATGTAGCAGGTTTGAGGATGATGCTGAAGTTTGAAATGTTCAAGGATAACGTGTCAGATGTGGCAGCTGATGGGTGGTAAGTGAGAAACCTGAGGGATCTTGTCCTTGTTCTGTTGGAGAGGAGGTGGGGTAAGGGCAGAAGAGATTTGGAAATTATGGGTGCAAACTTTATTAAAGACAATATGAGTGAAATTTGCATTTATTGATGAAATAAGACATTTTGGGTGTCCTGGCGTAGAAGACCTAATCTTGGGAATGTTACAGGTCCAGAGGACCCCAAAACCTTGCAGCAATAGGAAATCACCAAGATAAATGGATACTTAAACAGATGTTGTTTTTAATTTTCTATAAACATAAAAAACAGGATCAAACTTTAATTTATCACTATTAACTTAATAGCCTTACAGTTCCCCCTTCTAATTCTAAGTTCTGGTGTATTTAATGTGTATAAAGTTCTTTGACACTCCTCTAAGTTCAGCGATATCTATCAATTCTCATACTGTCCACAGAATGCAACATTTATGAATTTTCACTAAGCTCTGGTGCTTAAAAGCCTCCAGGAAGGTTCATGTTGGTTTCAGAGTGGGTTTTCTTGTTCATTGGACACACAAAAACTGATTCCCTCTGATCAGCCACTTTGGTGACTTGCCAAAGAAACTTTCACCATCAGGGTTTTCCAAATGATCATCTCTTCTGCAGGACACCATTGAGTTCCTTTTGTTTCCCTTATTTCAGGTGAAACATCATTTCTAGCCAGCCATTTCCTCTTGTATGGACAACAAAGTTTCACAACCCGTCTTCAAAATGTGGTTTCAACAAGATGCCAGCTTGCCATCTCTCTCTCTCTCTCTCTCTCTCTCTCTCTCTCTCTCTCTCTCTCTCTCTTTCTCTTTTAGAAAAAGCCTATTTGGTCTCTCCTCTCTGCTTGCAAAACCACATGTCCTTATTAGAACAGCAAACTGGTACCAGCTAGATGACTGCACTGGACCCAAACTTTTGAGTCCAATCATCTCTTGTTTTCAAAATAATAATCCATTTACACCTGCTTTTGAAATTATTTAGCAAAACAGTCTCCTTGTTTTGTATTAGCCTGAATGACTCACTCTCAACAAAGCTCTTGCATTTTAAATAAGAGCTGTTTTGTGAAGTATTTGTGTTTGTTTGTGACCTCCACGACTCCTACAATCCATCTCTTTCAAAAACATATCTATATACAATGTAAAATACATAATCTGTCACAGGACAGATGCAGCAGAGGAGTTGTGATAAAATCAATGGTGTCCTTGCAAACAAAAAGTGGGAAGAGGTATAATCCAGTTGGCTCTGGCGAGTGTAGTTTATAATAGTTTGAAACTTGAATCTCTCTATTTCAGGAGACAATTTACTGTCATGTAATTAAAAAGTGTCATATCACACAAAATTGCTTTTTTCTTGCTGTAAGACAGACAGATTCACCATTGAAAGAAATTGCCTGAAATGCCTCTTGCGGTCAGAGAAAGACTGAATGCTCCCCCACCTCTCCCACCCCAAACCCTGGGCCAAGTCACTGAGGGTCTGTGGATTCTCTTTCAATGCTCATAGACCATCCAAGTCATTGGCAATGTGAGCTCCAGTTTTGAACCTCTGACACAATTAGGAACCATTTAGCACTCACTCGTATCCCAAGTCTGATACCTGACACCCTTTTAGCCAGTTTTGAACCAGTCTCTAGAAGTCCACAACCTGGTGTTAGTTCCTTGACTGCTTTGTACAGAGGCCCACAGCCTGCGTGGGTTCCTCTCCTCAAGTCACCAACAGCCTGCCACCTATGTGGGACCTTCAGTTGCAGAACCCCTCACTGGTCTGCTTCCTTGGTCACTGACCTGTGGATTGAATTCTCTGCTCCTCAGATGTTGGTGGGGTGTGGTCTTTCTGTTTTCTGGTGCCCCGCACTAGTCCTCCGATTTCCCAGCGTTCGCGGTGGCGAAGAAATCTACCAAATCTAAATAACAAATTTTCAATGTAGAGGAGAATCTCACATGTCTAGAGGGATGGAAAAGGTATTATTATAAATTGAAGCCTAATATTTGAATATTCAGGTGACAAATTTGCAAATGCATAGAGTATATATTTCTCAAGCTATATGTAATTTTTTCCAAAGGAATATAACTTTGAATTTTTGCATGTCATCTTGGCATCCCCAAAAATATATCTGATTTCCAAGTAAGTTTAATACATTTCCTCATCACAGCTAATGTTAATTTAACAAATTTCAATTGATATAGTTTTAATTTGGGCCTTGTTCCTTCAATATTTCCTAATACAAATAAGGTTGGATTTTGCAGAAAAAACATCTCCTGTATCTTGTTCCAAAAGATTTGTAATTCTCCCCAAAAAGATCTCACATGAGGACAAAGCTAAGTTGAATTCAAGAAAGTTGTGACATCTTCACCACACCTAAAACATTAATCTGATAATTCTGATTTTATTCTATTCAATTTCGCTGGTGTAAGAAGTAACTGTAGAAGAAAAAACTAGTTGTGAATTCCTTCCTCATTTCTGCAGTGTGGATCTCTGGTCAATAATTCCAGACTGCTGAGTTGAAGTGAATTAATACAACTCCCCTGGATCACGTGATCTCTGTTGGAAATCAGCTTCCTGTTAAGCTTTTCAAATCCAACTGCCTGAGTCACCTGACGCCAGGTGCAGCTTTCAGATAAAATCCTTGCTGACATCTGCTACATGACTGATGTAAAAACAATTATACTGAACTAATTTGTATCTTACATTGAGATCCTTATATGAATCTGCCCATATTTGCCAATCAATTACAATATTCAGAACCATTTCCCACATTTGTCCAGATGTATGAACTCTTCATTTAAAAGTTCCTACTTGTAATCAAGAGGACATCATCGAAGTACATTTTTTAACAATTCCTCTTTATAAGGAATTTCTATTTCAGTACAACATGGTTGGTCCCAACTTAACCTTCAAATATGCTCTTAGTTGGAAATAGCAAAAAAGATTGCGATGGGTAATATGATATTTATTTCTCAGTTGCTCAAATATCATTAATTGACCCCTTTCATAACAATCTTCAACATTTATAATCCCCTTACGAAACCAGCAATCCAGAAATTGATGATCCTTTGAAAAAGATACGAGGATTTTGAATCAAAGCCATTCTGGGTGATGTACATCCACTTACACCAATTTCATCATTTATTTTATTCCAGAAATTAATCAAATGTTTCAACAATGGTGCATCTTTATCACCAACCATTAATTTTGATTCCCACGTATATAAATTATTCTGTTTTTCCCTCTCCTATTTTATTTGATTCTATTTTAACCCTTTCAAATAAAGAAGCAAGAAATCTCATTTGAGCTGCTTGATAACAATTTTTAAATTTGGAAGCTGTAGTCCTCTCAATGCAGAATTTGCATTGGGTCATTTTACATGGAATTCAATGGGAAATGGCTTCACATGACATAAAACCATGATGCAGACTGTTTTCTAAGAATGGAATACAAGAGGAGGGTTGTCTAGGTCTCCAGCTGGATATAGATCACAAGATATAGGAGCAGAAGTTGGCCCATCGAGTCTGTTCCACCATTCTTCCACTCACCCCCACTCCCCAGCTTTCTCCCCATAACCCTTGATTCCTTGCCTAATCAAGTACCTGTCAATCTCTGCCTTAAATACACCCAATGACCTCACGTGGGTTTCACGACGAACTGGCAAAATCAATTTTTCCACATTTGTTTTAAATTGACACCCTTTTATCCTGAAATTATGCTCTCCTGTCCTAGAATCCCCTACCATGGGAAACATCTTTGCCATATGTACTCTGTCCAAGCCTTCCAGCATATGAAATGCCTCTGAGGTCCCCCTTATCCTTCTGTACTCCAACTAGTACAGTCGAAGAGTCAACAATTATTCCTCATACCTTTCATTCCTGATATCATTCCAGTAAATCATCTCTGACCTTCTCCAACACCAACACATCTTTTCTCAAATACGGCACCCAAAACTCTAAACCTGATTGAATGGAAAGGGAATTGTCCAATGACACATACACAACAGTGAAATGTTATGTCTTGTTGATATTTACAAAAATTATTGAAGAATCAATTAATAACTTTCAAAAGATGCCGGGACCCATTAATGGACTATTATCATAACCTAAAGAATGAGGGTTGTTCTGAAGCTTGGTGCTGTGTTACGAGACCAGAGGATCCCAAAGCACAGCAGCAATAGATAATCACCAAGACAAATGGTGACTTAAAGAAAGCTGATTTTAATTATCTTTCAACATGAACACAGATTTACACTTTAACTTTTCACTATTTTACTACTTTAACTTACTTTACCAAACTTACCCCCCCCCCTTCTAATTCTAAGTATACGTGTGTGTGTACTGTTTGTGTAAGTTCAGAAAAGTTCTTTGGTTCACAGTCCAATCTCACTTCTCATTCCTTCAAGTTCACTGGTTGCAGGCCATTCTTATACTGTGCACAGAATTGAACATATATAAAGTTCACCAGGTTTGGTGCAAGAAAGGTAAATAATTACTATTCAGGAATGTTCTTGTTTATTTTCAGAGAGAGGTGTGTTGTTCAGGGAAGCATTCGTGTTCTTTTGACTCAACGTACCAGCATCTGAAGTCTGTTATCTCTTCAGAAAAGCTCTGATAGCTTTAGCTTGGAGCAGAGCTGAACCAGGACTTTGCAGGTATTTAAGGGAGTGTGTCGGCAGGGTTTGTTCTGGACCAACAATCTCACCAAATGACTCTGCTTGAAATTAAGATTCAAACCATTTTGAGGAATACAACAGGAAATGTTCAACAAGAGCCTGGTGTTCCCAGAGGAGTTTTCTTTCAATAGAGGAAATGAATATTTTTTAAAGTCCATTCATCTTCCTGATACAGATCTTTGTATTTAACTTTCAGGTTGCTACCTGTTTTTAACTTGGAGGCCTTTAATGGGGTGACTGGGTAGAATCTTTGCTTTAACCAAGCAGTTCGCTTGCAATTTTCCAGCTGTAGGATGTGTTGCAGTTGCTTGCAAGTTTAGCAAGTGGGATTATGATGTGAAACTGCAAGTCACAGTGTGATTTTTGTGTTTGAAAATGCCAATGTGAAAATTTTAACTTGTGTCTCCTTCATTTGTTTAAGTTTGCAGAGGAGACGTTGGGTCAAGCTGAGAGGACAGAGTTGGATGTCCAATTGGTGAATCGGCTGGGCAAAGCAGAAAGCACAAAATGAGGGTCTGAAAAAATAATGAAGCAGACTGAAGTGCCGTTGAACCAAACCCAGGTAAAGAAATTAATTTTGTGCTGTGTACTTAAAAGATCAAACAATTTGGGCTTTTAGTGGTGACCTATTTAAATGAACAAAATCTGATTAGAATTGAAGTTTATGGAATGTTTGAAAGTTTCCACAAAGAAATGGAGCATATAAATTAGATGTTGTAATTAATATAAATGAACAATACAATGAGCCTGGTGTCACAGTATCTGCCTCCCTCTACTGTACATCACTGTTAAACCTTCTCCCCAAAATGAACCTGATGTCAAAGTATCTGACACAGTTAACCGTACGTCATTGTTAAACCTTCTCATAAAATGTGAATCCTGTCTCATAGTTTCTGCCTTAGTCTATAGTACATTAATGTTAAATTTTCTCCCCCCCTGTGAACCTGGTGTAACAGTATCTGCCACAGTTTATTGTACATCACTGTTAAACCTTCTCACAAATGTGAATTCGGTGTTCCAGTATCTTCCACAGTTTAGTGTACACCACTGATAAACTTTCTCCCCATTGTGAATCCAGTGTCACAGTATCCTCCTCAGTCTTCTGTACATCACTGTTAAATATTCTCCCCACTGTGACCCTGGTGTCACAATATGTGTCACAATATCATACTTATCCTTCTCAGTGCTGTGCACCCAGTGTCACAGTATCTGTCTCAGTCTACCGTACTTCACCGTTAACCTTATCCCCACTGTGAACCTGGTGTCACAGTATCTTCCACAGTTTATTGTACATTACTGATAAACCTTCTCCCCATTGTGAACACGGTGTCACAGTATTTGCCTCAATCATCCATACATCACCATTAAACATCTCCCCAATGTGAACATGTTGTCACTTTATCTGCCACAGTTTATTTTACATCACCTTTAATCCTTATTCCCATTGTGAACCTGGTGCCACAGTATCTATCTCAATCTACCATCCATCACCATTAACCTTCTCCCCACTGTGAACCCGGTATCTGCTGCAGTTTATTGTACATCACTGTTATACCTTCTCCATACTCTGAAATCGGTTTCACACTATCTGCCTTAATCTACCGTACATCACTGTGTAACATTCTTCTCATTGTGAACTTGGTGTCACAGTATCTATCATAGTTTATCGTACATTACTATTAAAACTTCTCACTGTTGTGAAGCCATAATCTTAGTATCTGTCTCAGTCTCCCATACATAATTGTTAAACCTTCTCCCCCTGTTAACCTGGTGTCACTTTATCTACCACAGTTCATTTCACATCATCATTAAACCTTCTTCCTACTGTGGTGAACATGGTGTCACAGTATCTGACAAAGTCTAACGTACATTACTGTTAAACATTCTCACTGCTGTGAACTCAGTGTCACAGTATATGTCTCAGTATACCATACATCATCGTTAAAACTTCTTCCCCTGTGAACCTAGTGTCACAATATTTGTATCAGTCTACTGTACACCACCATTAAAACTTATCCCCACTGTGAACCTGGTGTCACAGTATCTGCCAAAGTTTACTGTACATCACCATAAAACCTTTTCCCCACTGTGAACTTGGTGAGAGAGAAGAGAAAGAGAGAGAGAGAGAGAGAGAGAGAGAGAGAGAGAGAGAGAGAGAGAGAGAGAGAGAGAGCACGGTCAGGACCTCGGCTTTATACCATGGGCCCTCTGGGCCCACCTGGTGGTCGGATGACATTAGGCCGGGTGCCTTGTATCTAGGCCACCTAATTGCCTTGTATCTAGGCCACCTAATTGCCAGCATATCATCTCACAGGTCACCACACTGTTCCTTTTGTGTTTCCCTTATTTGAAGTGAAACATTATCCAGCCAGACATCTCCTCTTGTGTGGACAACAAGGGCTTTGACCAGTCTGAAGTCAGGACTCCCAACCTATCTTCCAAATGGGGTTTTCCACAAGCTGCCACCTTGTCCTGTTCCAGTCCCAGCTGCTGCAGAACTGGAGAACTCATCTCTCTCTCTCTCTCTCTCTCTCTCTCTCTCTCTCTCACAATAACAGAGAAAACCACATGACCCTCTGGGAACAGCCAACTGCACTCAGACTGCGGCACCGGAGCTAATCCTCTGAGTTTGTCCATCTGCTGCTTTCCAAAACAATAATCTATCACTCCACAGCAGGTCGAATTAACACCTACTTGTGAAATCCTTATACCGATTCTTCAAAGTTTTTGCAAAGGCACCCGGAGCCTGGAATGTCCGCCTTGAGCAGAGCTCTGGCATTTTAAATGAGATCAGTTTTAAAGTGTTTGTATGTGTCCTACACTAAAAAACATGCCACAATTTATCTCAGTTTAAAACATCTCTCTAACCAATATAAAATATAGCATAATCTCTCACAGTATAAACTCCTTGCAGACAGCACGTGATTTGAACCCTGGGCCCAATCGCTGGTGCTGAAAAGAGTTGTGCTAACTGCTAAGCCAACCAGGGCACCCAAAGAATATCTAGATCCATCCCCCTCTGGGTTGTGGGCCCAGCACGCATCCACTGCACCGCTCAGCTTACATGAACACAGAATTCTGAGCGATGTAGATGGAACAAATGCAAGCAGGCTTTTTATTCACTGAGTTAAGGTGAGACAAGAACCAGAGGGCATGGGTCAAGTATGAAAGGTGAAATGTTGAAAGGGAACATTTGGGAGGAACATCTTCACACAGAGAGTGGTGGGAGAGTGGAACCAGCTGCCAGCTGAAGTGGTGAATGCCGGCTTGAATTTGAGAGTTAATAAAACTTTGGACAGGTACCTGCATGAGAAGGCTATGTTCCAGGTGCAGTTCAGTGGAACTGGATAAAATAATAGGTCGGCACAGACTAAAAGGGCTGAAAGGCCTGTTCTTCTGCTGGAGGTTTCTATGGAAGAGATTGTGCAGTCACTGATATCAGAGACTCATGGAATTGTAATCCACAGAGACCGACCCTTCAGACCAGCTCGACCCTGATACCCAAGTTGTCCTCTTCAACTGGTTCCATTCACCTGCATTTGGCCCATAACCCTCTGAATCTGTACCTGAGTAAATGTCCTTAAAACATTACAATAGTCCCCGGCTTTACCACTTCCTCTGGCAGCTCGTTCCACTCACCCCGCCGCCTTCTGGGTGAAAATGATACCCCTCAGGTCCTTTTCAAATCTTTCCCCTCTCAATTTAAATCTATGTCCTCTGATTTTACCTGTTGGGGAAAAAAGGCAAATTACCTTAAGATTTCAAGATCTCTGAGGTCCCCCTCAGCCTCCTACACTCGAAGGAGAACAGTCCCAGTCTATCCAACCTCTCCTTTAATTCAAAGCATTGGCAAGTTAATTGGGTGTGGGACACCACACTGTAATGTTCATATTAATACATTACATTTCTCTATGCTTGGTACATGTCTTTTCTCTTTTCTAAGCCTCTCTCAAGTCACCCCTCAGCCTCTGTCATTCCAGGACGATCAGTTCCCGTCGACGCTGCCTCTCTGATGACACAGCCCCAGTCCAGTCTAGAAATGATTTCTCTTGACTGAAATGCAGCAGGAACTTCACATCCTCAAGGGTCACAGAATCTCTCTGAAAATCCAAACCAAACTCCAGAAGCTGGTAACTGCAGGCATTAAATCTTTTGGTCGAACCCTATCAAAGATATTCCCCAACTTCTACCCATCTCACTCCCATTCTCTTGCTGAAAATGACGCACTTACCTGCTGAAGTCCACAGACACAAGACGTGGCAAGGGACCAAGACCATAACAGGCCACAAGTCAACCTTGCAAGTTACAAATAATGATGCCTCCCTTCCACACAGACTGGTTGGATGAGAAGAACAGGATGTCATGGAAGAAAGCTCCGTGTCCCCCTGATGAACAGGCCCCCTTCATAGCTGCAGGTGAAGTCAAATCAAGTTTATTGTCATCTGATTGTACAAGTGCAACCCAACAAAATAGTGTAGTCTGGTTCTCAGCGCAAAACACGCAGACACAGAACTGGACACTACACACATACCAACAAAACTGTGGTGGACCATTGCATTACAGTCATTGTACTGGTTGGCCCACCCCTGATATTGTAACTCCTCCCCCTTCAGGATTCCTAATAAAGACAGTATCGCCCAATCTACTCCCTCAGTACTTCAAATCGGGCCAACAGCATGCAAGATATGCCTGTAATTTTATAGTGATTAAAGCCTATTAATCTTGACTTCGGTTCGTCGTGTCTAATTGATAGCGCTACAATTTAATCACTCTGCCTGCATGCCCTGGACAAGGCTACTTGAACAGAGAAGCTGGACACTGACCTCAATTATCCAGAGGCCTCCATAAAATTTGGTCAGTGGCTGCCTGAACACCTTTCTGAGGTGACACGACATTTGGAAAAAGGTCGATAGGAGAGACCTGCTCTTTGCACAGGTCGACCACCGCATCTTCCAGATGATGAGAGACTGAGATTTACTCAGCTGCTATGGGGCTCATGAAAATGCAGTCCTTAGCCTCAAAGAATGTAATCAACACCAGATCCTCCTGGGCAGCCGCCGTCATGCACCTAATGAATCTGTTGATGAATACATTCGAGCCTTGTGGGAGCAAAGGAGAGCTTGTGGCTCACTGATGTTATGGCAGCTGTCTACCAGGAGAACTGATCAGCGATGCCTGTGTGGCCGGCCTCGAGTCTGATAGTATCAGACAAAGGCTTTTGGTGAATGTCCTGCAGGACATGGTCAATCTTGCCAAGACACTAACATGGCCCAACTGAATGCAGAAGCTTATTCCATTGACAGTGCAGCAGACACATGGGGAGTTCAGTCAACACCACCTTGGGACATGGGCTCCCAAACAGCAGACGCCATCACGGAGCACCCAAAGTGCTATAACTGCAGCCAGATAAAACATCCATGAAAGAACAGCCCTGCCAGAAGCGCAGCCAGTTCCAGCTGAGGGAGAAAGGGACCCCTTGCAGTGCCTGATGTGAACAATGACCATGGCCAGCTTGGACTGTGTCACCTCCAGCCCCATTTCTAGTCATGAAAAACAGCATGGTGGGGGCCCGAGCACGACGGACAGGGTTAACATCATTTCCGGCAGTGACTGCGTGCAAACCATGGGAGTAGCCATCTTCGGGGTAGACATTTTGGAAGTTGCTGACACACACATAGAATAGCAACTGAGACAGACAACAAACTTACACTGGCATCCATCATTCTAGATCAGAGTAGCATGCACCAATAAGCAAAGTCCACCATGAACATTGAGGTAAACGGCTGCATTTACAAACTGCTTGTTCAACACAGGAAGCCCTGAATGTTGTGCCGACCCATATATTCTTTTTTTTTAAAAAAACTAAACTCTCCCTATCCAATTACCCTCTATTTTTCTTCCATCCCTGTGCCTGTCTAAGAGCCTCTTAAATGCCCCTAATGTTTGACCCTCCACCACTATCCCTAGCAAAGCATTCCAGGCACCCACAACTCTGTGTAAAAATAACCTACCCCTGATGTTTCCCATAAACTTCCTTCCCTTCACTTTGTACACATGTCCTCTGGTCCTTGCTATTCCTGCCTTTGGAAACAGGTGCTGGCTCTCCACCTTATCTATGCCTCTCGTAATCTTGTAGTCTGCTATTAAGTCTCCACTCATACTTCTATGCCAAAAATTTCCTCCTCTCACCTTATTTAGTAGTCCTCTGGTATTCTCGCCCCAGGAAAAATGTGCTGGCTGTCCACCCTATCTGTGCCTCTCATCGTCTCATGGACCTCTATTAAGTCACCTCTCATCCTTCTTTGGTGTCCATAGAAAAGCACTACCTCTGCTCACCTTGCCTTATAAGACTTATTTTCCAAATCAGGCCACATCCTGGTGAATCTCCTCTGCACCCTCTCCATAGCTTCCACCTCATTCCTAGAATGAGGTGACCAGGTGAAATATCCTCAGAAAAGGATATCCACTGCCTTTCAATATGAATTCACGACACTCAGCGGAGAAAATTAGTTAATATCTCATCCGATTTCATAAGTAGAACCTGATGAAACAGTGTCCTCTGGTTCTTGATGTAAAAACATGCAAACACACATCAGACACAAGACACATACAGAACAACGACACATCGACACAGAACCTACTTAGCAAAATGCTGGAAAACAATTCTGTGAGACGTCTCTTTTTCTACACTCTATATAAACCCGTTACACCTCAACGCATGTCTGAAATACATTTATTAAAAATAAATATTCTTCACAAATCATCGAGTCATGGGAAGTTGATTCAGCATATCATCCGTTGTTCAGCAGCTCTTCTCACTGCCTGTGGGAAGAAGCAGCTCCTCAGCCGGTGGGATCTGGCTGAAATCCTTCTGTATCTCTTCCCTGACAGGAGGAGCTTCATCACTTATCACTTAGTAATCATCTATATACTGCAAATCTCAAAAATAAATCTTCCTAAATGAGTCCAAAGTGAATGATTTCACCCCACCACCCCTCACATTAACAATAGGTCAGGAGACATAAATGGAGTATATATCTCTACTCTATTAATGAGACTTTTTTTTGGAACAATGCAGAATCTGGATCTGAATTTATTGTCATGAACATTTCACGGAATGTATTGTTCCGCAGCAGTATCACAGGTGGAAATATTGCTATAAATTACATTTTCAAAAGAAGAGAATATGAGATCGTGTCTATGGTTCGTTGAAC